>NC_081557.1:223323400-223402539 GCF_022355385.1 Mustela nigripes | reverse complement strand
TGTGTGTGTCTAGCTGTTATCCAGAATTAACTAGATTCTAGTTCCTCTTGTCAATCTTTCCTCATCCTATCTAACCCACATGTACAAAAGAGGGAGAATCACACCAAAAGCACCTGTCCACTCCTTTTTGCTGTCCTCCTGAACATCTTTCCTGTAGTATCTCATAGGATCCTCGGTTGAACTTGACCAAAATGGAACCGATTAACTGCCTCCCAAACCAGCCACTCTCCCAGGGTCCTCTGTCTCAGTGAATGGGTGAATATAACCACCAGTCATTTGGTTATTCAAACTGGAAACCCAGGCCTCATTTGTAACACGTGTCTCTCCCCATCTCCCTAAAATCACCCCATCCTCTTAATTCTGCTCCCATGGTCACGCTTGAAACTGTCTACCAACTTCATCTGCATGGTAGCCACTATCCTGGTTCAAAGAGCCCTCATCTCTGGCCTGATTTACATCATCAACTCCTATCCAGTCTCCCTATTCCCAGTTCTGTCTGTCCTTCCTTTCTGTCCTCCACATTTTGTGATATGCAAATCGGAGTGTGCCACCTTCCAGATTTCAATCTTCTGTGGCTCCAAGTTGCTGTCATGATAAAGTCCATATTCCTTCATTTGGTTTACAAGGTCTGACCTGACCTGGTCCATACCCCAATTCAAGTCTTCTCTCTCTCTCTCTCTCTTCTTCCTACACCATGCCTCAGTCCTTCTGTTGACAACTGTGCTGTTCCTCACACAGGTATCTTGTTTTCCAGTCTTACACATACTGTTCGCTTTGCCCTGGAACATTTTTCCTGCCTTCCCACCACTTCTCTCCAGCCACATTCATTGAGATGACCCCTATTCAAACTGTAGGTCTGGGCTTGGTTATTGCTTCTCCTGGGAAGCCTTCCTTGAACTCCTCCTATGTGTTCCCAGAGTTCGACCCCTTCGTCCCTAGCATGGAGAGTCATACCGTTTACTCTTCCATGGACTAATGAGCTGGAGATATGCTAGTGAGCATATGCTAGTCAGCAGAGCCTGGAACACGATGGGCTGTCCTCAATATCTGATGAGTGACTGAAAGAAGGCAGCCCCCATCCCAGACAAGCTAGAAGGGAAGGGAGTTTCTTGGTGCTAATGATTCTAATCTTCCCTTTAAGCTTTTTCTGTATTGTGACAGATTGATATCCCAACCTTCTCTTTGGGCTCTCGAAGATCTCAAGATCTCTAAAAAATCACAAGAATGACTGCTTAATGTTATAATGTCCGAATTTATGACTGCTAACAGAGGCAGAAATTCTTTACTGCTCTTCTCACATCATCCCACATAGTTGAATTCTCACTCCAGGGTCCAATGCTAGCCAAATTTCGCCTTGTTAAGAATTTTATAAGAATGAGAACTCAGTCTTCAATGGATACAAAATTTCAGCTGGGGGAGATGAAAAAGTTCTGGAGATGGATGGTGGTAATGGTTGCACAATAATGTGAATGTGGCATTCGGTAATGCCGCAGGACTGTGTACTTAAAAGTGGTCGCAACAGTAAACTTTATGTTTTGTATATTTCATTAAAATTTTAAAAATTCATAGGCCATGGTTATGGTAGTTTATGATCACACAGATCTCACTTCGAATCCTAGTTGTTCCTATAAGCTGTAGGATCTTACCAAGTAGTTAAGTTTCTGCATCTGTAAAATGGGTATGATCATTCATTTTACAAATATTTATTAAGCATCTATCTTGAGAGAGGCAGACTAGCACCATGGTTAAAACTAGAGGCCGGTAGCCTGGAATTGAATCTAGCTGGAGGAGAATGGGCAAGCCAGTTTTTTCTCCATGTCTCAGCTCTATCATCCAGAAAGTGGCGATGGTAGTTTTTTTGGTTTTGTTTTGTTTGAAGTCATAAGGTTGTTGTGAGAAATAACTGAGTTAATGTATGAAAATTGAACAGGGTCTGGCAGAAGCTAAGTGCTAATTATTAATATTATGATTTGCTTGAGTTAGTGTATTAAAGTACTTAGGACAGTAGTTGGAATGAGCGTTATCTGTAATCGCTCTACGTTATTATGTCCCAGTTCTAGAAACTGGAGATAGAGCAATGAACCATTTAGTGAGAGAAATGGACAATAAAAAGGATGCAAAGTATGGCAGACAGCATCAAGTACCTGCCTCACCTTTTTGTAGCGAAATTGCGTGACATAATAATATATGTAAAGTGGCTTATGGAGTCAGAGCCCTGCTCACACTGGACACTTATAAAATGTTAACTCTCCTCTCCTCCTCCAGTTCTTTCTGTCCTTCCCCCTCTCATTTTTGGAGAGAACTCAGTGAGAGGACAGTCTCTGAACCCAAGGGAGCCCAAGCCCATCAGCTTGAGCACGTGGAGGGAGCAGCTCAGACCAGGGCCTTGCAAAGTTGGTGGCAATTTCCGTGGCAGACAGTTTTTCTTGCCACTCTAGAGGAAATATGAATCATCTGTTTTTTGGCTTCCATTTCCTGGGAGGCTGCAGGCCCAGGAAATCTGTGGTTTGAGCATCAGTGCAGAGATCAAATGAAATGGCTATTGGTGGTGAAGTGTGTTGCTAGGACCACTGACAATCATCTCTTGATCCAGATGATTCATCTTGAGCTGGCTCCTCAACCCTCTGATTGCATTCAGCTCGTGAAATGAGTCGAATTTCCGGGCATAGGGTGATTCTTCCTTAGCTGTGCTGGGTGGTAGAGCACATCTGGACCAGGCTGGGGCAGGGATAACAGGGGTCCAGGTTGTATTCTTAGTTCCATTTTACATAAGATGGAAAGGAGGCCGGGGGCCACTAACCACTGTGTGGGTGAGACAACAAGTGGTTGCAGGAAAGTTTCTCCAGATTGTTGCATCCCACATCATGTTACTTCCCCAACCACCAAGTAGCTTCCAGCACAACCTACACCTCACCCATACCCACCTTAGAAAAAGTCCACTTATTTGACATGGTTACACTCTAACATAACAAAACAATTGGGTCAGTCTCATGGAGTTTTTGAGAGTAGAGTTGACCGGTTGTTAGAAAAAGAGAAGGGGAATTGTCATGAATGACAATCCAAGTATTTCTGGGTCATTCTTCCCTCTGTGTCCCCATTCTCCTTTAGACATTTCCTTTGAACCAAGGAAATCCTCAAGAACATCGATTTAAAATGAAGACAGAATGGGGATGCCTGGGTGGCTCAGTGGGTTAAGCTGCTGCCTTCGGCTCAGGTCATGATCTCAGGGTCCTGGGATCGAGTCCCGCATCGGGCTCTCTGCTTGGCGGGGAGCCTGCTTCCTCCTCTCTCTCTCTCTCTGCCTGCCTCTCCATCTACTTGTGATTTCTCTCTGTCAGGTGAATAAATAAAATCTTTAAAAAAAATAAAAAAAAAATGAAGACAGAATGGCCCTTCAAGACAGAGGGATTGGACTTAAATCTACACACCACAGAGGGATGATCTGCTCCTCTCAAGGACTGGTAAACCCTGGCACAGGATAAAGAGCAAGGAGGAGCTCTGACACACATACAGTAAAAGCTGACATTTGTTTCATCTCAGTGGTGGGTACCTGGATGTCTCTTACATGATTTTGTACTTTTATGTATTTGGGCAATATTTCATTCTATAACAGCTTTGAGTTTGAAGTTAGAAAATCTGAGCTCAAATTCTACCTCCTTGGACAGGTCATCCATTTCTCAGTGTGTTTATCTGTAAAATGTGGATAACAATAAGTGATTCACATGTTAGCTATGATGATTAAGCAAGATAAAGCAGTTAAGGCATTATGTAAATTTCAAGTCATTACATAAATGTTATTAACAGTTACAACGGTAGTGACAACAGTAATAGGATGCCTCACTGAGTAGTGAATGACCCTCACTGAAAGGATTTCAGCAGACAGTCGTGCTCCTGACCATGAATGAGGTGACCATGAATTTGATGACCATGACATGAATAGGGACTCCTGTTGTCCTGCTAGGTGAGGAGATTAGACTGGGGACATCTTTTCCATTTTTGAGATTCCATGACAGTCTTGACCCAGAGCTGAAACCCCAAAGACCCAGGCCAGGCAGAAAACAGTTGAGTGAAGTGGGTTTCCTCATCTGTCAATGGAGAAAAGAGTACCTGCTTTATAGGCGATTTTTCTTTTCTTGTTTTTAAGATTTATTTATTTATTTACTATAGAGAGAGAGTGTGCACATGGGGGAGGAGGAGCCAGAAGGAGCAGAAGGAGAGGGAGAGAGAACAGTAAGCAGACTCCGTGCTGAGCATGGAGCCTGCCACAGGGCTCCATCTCACGACCCTGATCACCAGAAACCAAGAGTGGCATGCTCAACCAAGTGCACCACCCAGGCACCCCAATTTTTCTTTTTTATGAAAGAAACAAAGGACTTAATATAATGCCTGGCATGCTGTGGAACCCAACAGGTATCGACAATTGTTATTATATCAGTCTCTCTTAGTGTTTTCTCATGTGGGCTAAGTGTGTGTGTGTGTGGGAGGGGAGGCTATGAGCTAAAGCTGAATCATCTGGGAATGCCTCTTACCTGGGCCTGCAGATGGTACTAGGTTCATGGGAGTGAGCCTCGCAGTGTCAGCTGTCCAGTGGAAAAGACCATAGCCAAAAGCCAGAAAAAAGAGGTTGGTAGTGCAGTATCCAGCTAGGAAATCAGAGATAGATGACATAGGAAACCACAGCTCAAAAGTAAAGGGTGGCTGTTCTGAACCCACACCTGTGTGCCTATTACCTGGTTAGCCGTGTCTTTGCACGTGATGCTGGGACAATCAGATGCCTCCTTGAGTCAGAGAGGAAGGGGACAGAAGGGGACATTCTGATGGAAAAGGGAGCAGATGTTGCCCTAGGTAAAGAAAGCAGGATGTGCAGGCACAGATGCTGGAGAGAACCTGCCACATTTCAAAGTAATGAGCAACACGGTAGGACTGGAGTCCTAGAGGCAGAGCTTGGGAGAGAGATGCCGTTGAGTCTGGGAGACCCTGAGGGGAGGCAGATCACAAGGGGCTCTTGGCTATCACGCTTAGCAATCTATTCTTCATCCTCAGTGTAATGGGAGTTAGGGAAGGAGTTGGAAGAGAGGAATGACATTGTCAGATTTCTGGAGTGAAAAGCTCCCTCTGGCTGCTGTGTGGAGCTCGGGATGCAGGAAGACCAACTGACGGCTGAATCAGCAATTACGTAAGAGCAGAGAAGGTGCTTCCTTTGAGTACCGGGTAATAGTTACATGAATTATGACCCCACCAATTATAATAATGCCAATGGTCTGGAGCAGGTTCACTGGGAGAGTCAGGGCTCAAACCCAGCAGGAAACGTTCAGAAAGGGAAAGTTTTGGAAAGTCTTCAAGCAAAAATTGACACTGAAACAGAGGGGGAAAGTTTCATAAAAAGAACCAACAAAGTCAATTTTGTAAAAGTAAAAATGAGAAAGAATCTCCATGGATCATCTTTACTTATTCCAAAACTGAGACAAGAGGCACCTTCCTTTTCAGTATAGAAACAAGAACCTATTGGTTGTTTCTGAGCTGCTCAAATGTATTTCCTGGCTTTATTTGGCAGCAGGCAAAGTGCTGCCATCGGCTTGTACGTGATGGTTGGTGGAAGCTCATACCTTCCCCTGACTGATGCCTTAATTTGTGCTTTGGCGAGTGAATGAGTTTCCTATTGCTTCTGTATTAATGCCACAAACTCAGTGGCTTAAAACAACATGAATTTATTATTTTACAGTTTGAGAGGTCAGAAGCCTTACATGGTTCTTATGTGGCTAAAAATCAACATGTTGGGAGGGTTGTGCTCTTTTCTGAAATCTCTAGGGGAGAGCCTGTTTTCTTGCCTTTTCCTGCTTCAAGGGGCTGCTGGCCTTCGCTTCCTCATGAACCCTTTCTTCATCTTCAGAGTCAGCATTCACTCAGTCTGACCTCTGATTCCATGGTCGGGTCTCCCCTGACTCTCACTCTCCTGCCTCCCTGATCCAACACCTTTTGATGACCCTGGGATAATCCAGGACATTGGATCACACCTGCAAAGGGTCTCCTGCCATGCATGCACAGGTCCTAGAGGTTAGACTATGGACGTCCTCTGGGGAGGGCATTATTCTGCCTACCACAGTGGTTGTTATTATAGAACCTTAGTGGTTAATTGTGGAATGGAAGTAATAATAAATGAACTCATGTGCCAGGAAGGCGATGTGTGTGATGGTTAAACCCGAGCTCTGGGGCTAATGCACCTTGGACAACATACTGCCTTCCTCTGGCCTCTGAGTATCCATTTCCTCCTCTGGTAATGGGGTTGTTTATCAGACCGACCTCACAAAGTTGCTGTATAAGGACCAGTTAAATGCTAGTATATGTCAATAACTTTGAATGGTGACTGGCACATAGTAAGTGCTCATTAAATATTGGCCATTATTATCCAATGGATGGGTATCCTATAATCTTTTTGTTCCTTGTGGTTGAATTTGATTACTAATGGCAACATCTGTGCATGTGTGTGTGCGTGTGTGTGTTGGGGCGAATTTGTGTGTTTAAGAAAAATCTGATTCCTCATCCTTAGGACTTATTAACTGGAAAGGAAAGTGCCTGACAACAGCTGAGCTGTCCAGGCTAATTAATGATGCTAACTCTTTAAAGATAAAACTGGAGTATTTTCTGGGACTACCAGGATTTCCATGATACATTGTATAAAGCCTGCAGATGGAAACTTTAGGTTACATTTTTCAGATATTGTGTATGCTATTCTGTGAGGTTGTTAGAGCTGATTTTGATAAAATCATATCTTACCTTCTTTTTTTTTTTAAGATTTTATTTATTTATTTGACAGACAGAGATCACAAGTAGGCAGAGAGGCAGGCAGAGAGAGAGGAGGAAGCAGGCTCCCCGCTGAGCAGAGAGTCCGATGTGGGGCTCGATCCCAGAACCCTGGGATCATGACCTGAGCCGAAGGCAGAGGCTTTAACCCACTGAGCCACCCAGGTGCCCCTTACCTACTTCTTATGAATAAATACTTAGGTATTTGATACATGTTGATCTGATTAATTTTAGCACTATTCAGATACATATTACTTTCCTATTAAACAACTTCATTAAACAGAACAGTTTGGCCACGAGAACTAATGAAATTAACCAAATTATTTCTGATTTTTGGACACAATTCCTGTTTAGTTATTCCCAAAGCCACATATCAGAGTTAGAAGCACATGTTCACATAACTTACAAAAAGAGTATCTTGTCTTCTATCACATTTCTGGCTCCACAAATAACATAATTTTGGCAAAATAGTGTGCTATTTTATTGCAAATCAAGTAATGAGAAACAGCATTGTTATCCTGTTTCACACTCATAAAATTAATTAAATCTGATCTACATCAGTGTTAACTTGGCTGCTTTTTAGTAATCTATTTTCTATGATGCATTCCATAATTTATTTCTCAGTGGTTGTTATCATACTTCCCAAAATGATTATTAAGACACTCATTTAAGAAATAAAGTCACACTTTTAAGGACAAGAAATGTACCTAACTTGGCTGATTTGTCTAATAATTGGGTTACACGATAGAATATTTTTCATCAGGGGCACCCTGGGTGGCTCAGTGGGTTAAGCCTCTGCCTTTGGCTCAGGTCATGATCTCAAGGTCCTGGGATCAAGCCCCACATTGGGCTCTCTGCTCAGCATGGAGCCTGCTTCTCCTCTCTCTCTGCCTGCCTCTCTGCCTACCTGTGATCTCTCTCTGTCATATAAATAAATAAAATCTTAAAAAAAAAGAATATTTTTCACCAGTGGAATGAGTCAAATCTGAGTAAGATTCTGACAAAATTTTATTTAAAGCATCCAACAAGATAAAGGCATTAAAGTTCTAGTCCAAAAATGTATGGAAATAAATATTTTTCAATTCTTACTGAAACTAATTTAACAGAGTGCCTCTAAAAGAACGGGTAGCAAGTAAAATAATAGTAATTTACAAGTCTTGGCCCTATGGGTTTTATTTCACAGAATGAGACACTAATGATTGGATAATAAATCCTTTCTCAAATTAGATGGTTTTCAATTATTTACTTTTGGTAAAATTGGAGAAAGACCTAAGCAAAGTTATAGATGCTTAAGAGTTATTTTGTGTTTGGCGCATACAGTTAGGAAGGGGTCCAAAGAACTGAATGTAGGGGATAGCAATGATTCTAATCTTTTAATTAGATTATTTTAATTTCTCTAATAGTAAGTGATAGACATTCTTGAATATATGAACTAATTGGGGGGCATATCTCCACCCATCTCATTAAAATGCATTAAAATTACTTTGAGATTATAACTATATGTCAAAAGTTAAAATATACTACTAATGCTGTCTTGATCAATTGTATGCTACTACTAACTTATGATCCTTAAATCTCAAAGAACCTCTCTCTCTTTCTTTCTCCTTTCCTCCCTCCTTCTCTCCTTGTTTCTTTCTTCCTTCCTTTCTCTCTCTTTCCTTTTTTTCCTTTCCTTTCCTTTCCATTTTTATATTTACAGTGGCCAGAGGAAAAACTATTCATATATGTGTTGCAAAGAAGGATGATGAACAGAAGAATAACTTATAAAAATTTTTATTAGAATAGAATTCTGAGAAGGAAGACAAACAGAAGAGCAGCTTAAGGAGATAAAAGAAAAATGCAGAATTTCTCAGTGTGAAAGAAAACTTGTTTGCATATATTTTTATTTTTTAATTTTTATTTTCCCTTTGTGTATTTTTTTAAATGGGTGATAATGGGTGGCAAATTGCTAGGACATTGGTGGGGTAATACTTCCATAGGATTTGTTTAAAATAGTGATTCAACTGTCTTCTTTTCAAATGTCAATTTTAATAATGTATAATGTATCTTCTGTAATCATTTAATCTTAAAATGATAGATTAAAGTTTAGGTAAATTGAGTATGTGTGCAGAGGTACAGTTTTCAAGTTCAGTTTTTAAAAAGATTTTATTTATTTATTTGTTAGAGGGACAGAGAGTGAGCACAAGCTGGAGGAGAGGCCTGCAGAGGGAGAAGCAGACTCTGCAGTGAGCAGAGATCCCAATGTGGGACTCGATCATGACCCGAGCCAAAGGCAGATGCTTAACTGCCAGAGCCACCCAGGCAA
Organism: Mustela nigripes; assembly: GCF_022355385.1. Classification (NCBI taxonomy): domain Eukaryota; kingdom Metazoa; phylum Chordata; class Mammalia; order Carnivora; family Mustelidae; genus Mustela; species Mustela nigripes. Next base: position 223,393,433 of record NC_081557.1, on the reverse strand, counting down.
CCTTCAAAATTCATTTCTAGGGAGGAAAACTTTGAAGTTGGCTGACTTCATTTCTGAGAATGATTATTCGCTGGTCTGGGAAAGCAAGCAGCCAACTCTGGACCTGTGCATTTCCTTCCTCACTTCTTGGTTCATGGTTGAAGGGCTGCCCTGACCTCTGTGTGTCCTATTCAGGCTCACTCTGCAGGAAAGAGAGCATCAGATCTCGGGGCACAGTCAGCCAATAGCCAGAGTGCCCTTCAGGTTACCCTACTTGATTAGATTAAACGTGACTTTTTCTCAAAGTGTGTATTTCGAATCCACAGACAGCCCTCACTATGTACCAGGTGCAGTTCTAACTGTTTTATACATATTAGCTCATTTAAACCACATGAAAACCCTGTGAGGTAGTTACTGCTATTTCCTCCATTTTGTACATGAGGAAACCAAAGCATAGAGAAGTAAAGTTGCAGAAAAACGGCACATGGCCAATAAATGATGGAACCAGGATTTATTAGGCATTGTTCTCCTTCAACAACAACAACAACAACAAAAACCCTAAAGAGCAGAAAGAAATGATTCTATGCTTTATACCCAAGTGGGCCACCACTAGAGACGCCTTTCTACCCAGAAGGCGTAGGAAATCTGCTCCTATTTCTATACCTAACACTAGACTGGATTACAAGGAGACTGGATTTGCCTGTGAAGACCCAAAGAATCCAGTTTTGAGATGCAACAGAATTGAATTTCAGTGGCCTGTTTATTGATGCTGGCTTCCGCAGCGGTGAATCATCATAAAGATGTCTTATTCAGACAGGAAGGGGGGGGGAGTAATTAGTATTACAGGTCACTAGTAAAAGCAGCAAACCACCCCAAGAAATTATTTTTCCTGGCCTCCTCCATACCACCTCATAACTCCAGTTTCAGGAGTTTGGAGCGGGCAAAATGCGCTTATGGTTTCCTTTGCAGAATGAGGAAAACAGATTAGCCTGACAGCGCAGTGGGGGTGGGGGGGACCATTTCCCTGTCACCTCCCACCGCTGCCTGCCAAGTGACTTCCATCGTGCCTGCCATTTGACACAGGCAGAGGGTGTCAAGAAAGGTTGCAAGGACTTTTGAGAGTGAAAAAATACCTAGGGATGTTTGCCACTTTGCAAAAGGAAAACAGTTTTAAAAATACAACTTTCTTCTGGGGAAAAAAAAAAAAAGCCCTACATTTATAGATAGATTGACATCTCTTACCATGATTTCTGGCAAGGTAAAAATCCTGTGGGCAACTCTGGAATATTTTAATGTTCTTAATATTGTACAGGGCACCTCAGGGCCGTGGGTCAACCCCACTGCCACCTGTTTTGAGAATCGAAGCATCATGGGTCGAGTCCTGGGAAGAAAGCTGCCAGGTCCAGCTAGTTCCTACTCCACCATTAGCCAGTCTTAAATTTGTCAGAAAAATTTCCGACCTCATTCTTCCCCAACCCTTTGAAGATGAAATTGCCTTCTAGTTGTCTGAGTTGCTGGAAGCGTCCGGAGGTCGTACTGAAGTGAAAAAAATCTTTGGTTTACAAAGGGCTATGCCAACACCGGCTTGGGTTAGTGGTATTAGAGAGACATATCTGCGTGTGATGAGGTGGATTTTTTTTTTTAAATTAAGATTTAGTTATTTATTTTAGAGAGCAATGAAGGGAGACAGGCAGAGGGAGAGAGAGAATCTCAAACAGAGTCCCCACTGAACACGGAGCCCCATGCCAGGCTTGATCTCATGACCCTGAGATTGTGCCCTGAGCTGAAACCAAAAGTTGGATGCTTAACTGACTGAGCCACCCAGGACCCCCAAGGTAGACCATTATTAATATGACCTCGTCCCCTGACTCACCCTGGCCCCTGTCCTGTAGAAAGGAATTAAGTTATAAAACGTTGGGAGCTTGGGAGAGGGGAGGGGAGCGGATCATCTTTGTGGTCTAGGGGCATGGAGGGAAGAGAGGAAGTCATTGCAGTGAGTATGGGAAGTTAGGCTTGTAGGTGTTGCTGGAGGGTTATGATTTGGGCCATCTTTAAGTTTGTTTTGAAAGATGGAAATCAGAGATTAAAATATGTTTTTAAAAATTTTTATTTATTTATTTGACAGACAGAGATCACAAGCAGGCAGAGAGAAAGAGAGAGGAGGAAGCAGGCTCCCCGCTGAGCAGAGAGCCCGACGTGGGGCTCGATCTCAGGACCCTGGGATCATGCATGACCTGAGTCGAAGGCAGAGGCTTTAACTCACTGAGCCACCCAGGTGCCCCAGAGATTAAAATATTTTTAAAAAATCTCCTATGGCTATTTGGACTGAGCTTTTTTGCATATGACCTGGTGTGCCAATACCAGTCTGGCTGTGAACTTCAAGAGCTCCAGGAGAATCAGAAGAGAAATCTTAGAAGTAATTCCTAACACATTTTTCCAGGGCTAAGTTTTGAGGATCCCAGCACAGCGATGTTTACTGTTCATGCTGGGCTGTTTGGTTCTGAGGAAAATGAGGAGGAGGGAAAGAGATGAGAGCGTTTCTCTGGTCTGTGTTCTTCGCCAAATTCATGGGAAGTCCTAACCTTTGGTACCTCAGAGTGTGCCTGTATTTGGAGACAGCACCTTGAAAGAGGAAATCAAGTTAAATAAAGCCATAAAGGTGGGCTTTAATTCAATCTGGTTGTGTCCTTAGGAGAAGAGGAAGGTAGGATGCCAGAGGAAAGGTCATGGCAGGGCACCCTGAGAAGGAGACCATCTTCCGGCAAAGGAGAGAGGCTTCAGAAGAAACCAAGCTTGCTGACATGTGGATCTTGGGCTTTCAGCCTCCACAACAGTGAGAAAATAAGTTTCTGTTGTGTAAGCCCCCCAGTCTGTGATATTTTGTTATGGCGGCCCCAGCCAATTAATAACGCCATGGTACCAATCTCATTCCGGTACTGGAAAAGTCAATCGCACCCACTGACTATAAATACAGTGTGATTCCTAAGCACCTCTGCATTTAGTACTTCCGACTCTCTTGACTATCTCCAGCCCACTTACCTCAATTCATCAGAACTTTTTGCTACGCCCCCCTGGTGTCATCTCGACTCCTTTGGCAATATTGTTTCCTTCTAGCTCGGCAGGTGGGACTCTTACTGGGTGTTCAAGGCCCAAGTCAGGGACCACCATCTCCTTGACCTTCCTCATTCACTTTGCTTTTAGTACAATACTCCTGGCTTGTCTATGGGGTATATTTTAGACCCCCAGTGAAAGCCTGAAACCACAGATAGTACCAAACCCTATATATACCATACTTCTCCTATGGGAAAGTTTCATTTATAAATTAGGCAAAGCGAGAAATGAAGAACAACAACCAGTAACAAAATGGAGAAATTCTACAATATACTGAGATAAAAGTTATGCGAATGTGGTTTTTCTCTCTCTCAAAATACCTGATAGTAACTGTACTCACCCTTCTTCTCGGGATAGTGGGAGACGATGAAATGCCTACACGATGAGCTGAAGTGAGGTGACAGCTCTAGGCACCAGGACAGAGAATAAGGCTATTACTTTCTGATGCCTTGTTGGAAGGAATATCATTTGTCTCCCAACCACAGTTGACTGCAGGTAACTGAAAACTCAGAAATCGAAACCTTGGAAAAGGGGAAACTAATCTCCTACTTAAGGTTAGGAGAACACATAACCTCTGGATGCAAATGACCTGGATTGTGAATTCTAGCTCTGCTGCTTATGAGCTGTGTGACCTTGGGCAAGTTACTTAACCATTCTGAGCCTCATCTTCTTCCTTGTGTACAGGAATAGCAGTAGCTCCATTGCACAGAAGTTGAGAAGAGTAAATAAAATAATGCCTGTAAAGCTCACTGAAAATGTCCAATGTACACCATTTATTTTCTTATTTCTCAGACTTTATTATTCTTAACATTTTTCAATAATTCTTATTCTCATTTAATTTTTTTCTTGTTTCTTAAAGCTTTTATAATATCTTATCATTTCATAATAAAACAGCACTTGGGTGTTTTTATAAAAACGTAGTTTTGTTGAAAATTCTGATTATGGAAGGAACAAATACTCATTATAAAAATGTCATTAAAGACAGAAAAACAAGACAGAAAAAAAAATCATTTATAGTCCTGCTCTCCAGCATCTCCTGTTAACATTTTGATGTATCACCTTCCATCTTTTTCCTATGTTTTAAATGCATGATTTGGAACGAACTCATATTAAACATATTGTTTATGTAAAGTGCTTTTTTTCATAAGGGTAGATATTTCTGCATATTAACAAATATAGTCCGCAGCAGAGGTCCACACTGGTGACTTGTTCTGATACAGGTCATGGGTATGTTTTGATTAGTTTGCATAGTGTCAAAATTTTTTTTCAACAGCTTAAAAAGAAATCGGGATATTTTACAGAAAAATCACATTCTCCCGCTTTGGAAAATCCGAAGCTATAGCCACACGGGGCTGGCCTGCATTCCAGAAACCAAGTTACTGGCTAGAAGTGAGTACTACTTTTACCTTGCTTTCCTGGCCCATGTGGATCCCTCGTCTCCACTACTGTTTGCAATGGGCACGTGGCATTTTCTGGCTGTTTGTGAACAAATTTATTCTCCTCAGCGAGAATCAGCAATTTGAGGGCAGGGTCTACTGTGCTTTATCTTTTATCCTTGGGTCCTCCACACCTCCCACTTATAAAGCTTGTAATAATCAGGATACCTAAACGCTCTAACGGAGACACTCATTTGTGACAGTTCACGTATTGTTATTACTCTCGGAGTGCATGGAGGATTCTGAACCCCGCCGGAGCCCTGGACTGCTCCTGTCCCTCAAGAGTTCCCACAGCTGGTGCCAGGTACTGTGTAGGTGCTGAAGTGGGGGGCCAACGCCATTCCAGCTGATGATTCCTTGCACTCTCACCATTTCGCTCAACAATCCTTTGCGGGGATGAGGCGCCATTCTTCTCACCTCTCTCTGTATTTAAGAACCTTTAATCTGTCACCCCATAATAAAGCTTATTTGAAATGTTAAAAAAAAAAGTTCCCACAGCTGGACCCAGAGTGGGGGTCCCTCCACACTGGTCACTTTGAGGAATCCAAAGCTTTTCTTCCTGGGGGTGTCTTAAAAAGCTTTCCAGTAATCGGTTTGCTTCCCACTAAAATACAGCCAGACATCAAGCAGAAGATGACAGTTCTTGAATAACACCTTTCAAAAGATCTGACATTGGGAGGAGGTAAAGAAACAGAAGTCTGTCCCCATCTACCAGTGAGTGGTTGCACTTGCTTCTTTGTCTCTCTCCCTTGTCTCCTAAGCCCTGCGACACGGGGTGTTCTCTGTGAGAGTTCCCGGTGGGTGTTGGTGCTCAAATTAGAAGACGGATTTCAGGGACAGCTGAAACGCACCACCCTGAAGGTTGCCCGTGAGCCCCAACCACAAGATGTGAGCAGGCCCCTTTAATCCAACCCCAGAGCTTTGGCTTCTAAAACACGATCCTCCAAAGTTTGGACTTATATAACTTACTTGTTTATTTTTAAGCCAGCCCCATCCAAGTTGAGAACACTTAAGACTCCCTTTTGGAAAAAATTTGGAACCCAACATTATCATTAACTGAATCAGCAAGCGACGGTTCTGTCAAAATACCAAGCAGCACAGTTCTGAGGACTTTCATTGTCATGTTCCCAGCGGCATTACATGGTGCGGTGGTTTCTCTGAAAATGGGTCCTGGGGTTTTCTCTCTCTCTCTGTCTCTACCTCTCTGTTTCTGTCTCTGTCTCTCTCTTACAAAGCATGGCCCGAGTCTATGAGGGATGGAGCTTCCAGCCATGAAGAAACCGGAAGTCTGACAAGGGACTAGGTAGTCCTTGCTCTACACTCGACCACAGGGCTTCTCAAACTAGTTCAGTTGGCGGGGCCTCTGGAAGACACGGGGCTCCTTGCAGAGCATGGCAAAAACAGAAAACACGATAAGACACATACCTTTGGGTCAGATATCAGAAGCCACTGTATTAGACTTGAGACATAAGAGAACAGGTGCCAAGGGTCTGATAAAAAAGTGTATGTGAGGAAGATGTTCACTGCTATGCTATTTCTATTGGGGTGAAAACCTTGGAAACACTCTAAATCCTTAGCAGCAGGAGAATAAGTAAATAAATGACACCATTTTCAATGGATCTGTGAATGGGTCATCAAAGTCATGAAGATTCCTTGGATAGTCTTGAAGGACGTGAGGGAAGTTATAATGTGTTTCATTAGAAAAAGTGGAATATGAAGTTATAGATGAAGCATGAGGCCAATTATGTTTATTATATGGACAGAGATCCTTGGGAAATTCACAGCAATTTTAGTAGAGGTTCTCCCTCAGCATGAGGGGATGATGGGTAGTTTTTGTTTCTTTATACTTTTTAGCACTTTCAAATTTTCCCCACAATGAAGATTTACTGCTTTCATCATCATATATTTAAATGATTATAAGGTAGCCAACTTTCCTGGTGCTGACAGATTTGGGTGCACATTTTCTTTCCATGCCATTTACCTTGGCTCTTACCAGCTACCCTCATCCTTGAGTGGCTTCTCCAGTGAGGGTCTGGAGGAAAAGGCTGGGACTTAAGTTGAGGAGGGTAAGATATGCTCCCTATGTACAGAGCTACAGCAATTTCCCTTGGGACCTGGAGGTTTGTGGGCATCTCTAAGCAGCATGTGCTCCAAAAAGAGTCCCCTATACAGATTCAGAAAGTGTCATAGGTTTAAGAAGGAAACCAGGCAGAAGGTTTCTACTGACTGATCTTATGTTCAGGTGAGAAAGAGTTCTAGCAGAATGCCCTTTCCCTCTCTTTATCCCCACAGCCTCTGCTCCCCTAAAACACCCCCCACCCCGCCCTGAAAGGCGCATTGATATTTTCAAGTTTTGGTGAGGTGACCTGGTTCAAGCAAGGTGACTAAGCTATACACACTGAGCTTTAAAGGCTGTCCAGCTGAAAGAGGACTGGTTTAGTCCTTGGGTCAGCCAATTCCTTCAACACTGTGGGTTTCCTCCATGTGTTAAATGGATGTAACATGACTCGAAGCTTCTTTTGGAGCTGCGTCCCATGACTTCATCTAGCACTGCCTATCTACATGGAGTGAAATGCTCCCTGTGGGAGCTGAAGGGTCATGTTGAAGGTGCACTGGGGCTAGGAGAGGGGAACACATCTTTTCTTAAGAGTGTGTATAGGGAAGGAGCAGAGTCTTTTAGCTACCAAATGTGACAGTAATTCCAGCCACCCACAGTTTATTGAACAATTTTCTACATTTTGGACTAGGCACCCAAGACTCTCCCTATGCTCCTTAGAGAAAACCTCACCTTCCTCCATCAGCATCCCTCCTAGTCATCTTGTTGAAGGATCGGATCCCTTTGTGGTGTTGTGGAAATAGCACCGGTCCTGAAATCAGTGGCTGTCTGGGTTGAAAATGTCATCTCTGCTCTGTTGCCCACAGGCGCTGTGGTTTCTGGCAGGTCGCTCAATCCCTCCAAGCCTCTTTGCCCATCTTTAAAATAGGAATAATAAGGCCAGCCTCATGAGGTTGTTCCTGAGTAGGTTTGCTGGATTTAGCAAATGCAAATATAGACGTCCAGTTCCATTGGAATGTTGGGTTAACAACAAATAACGTTTCATCTAGGTATTTATTATGAGTACTTTGGACATACTCCTAAAAAATCAGTTGTTGTTTCTCTGACATTCCAGTGGAACTGGGTGTCCTGTGTGGTACCTGAGAATCCTATTCTGGAGGCTGAAATAAAGGGATTTATCTGAAAGCTGCTGCCCCAGTTCGTGAGTACTCTTTGCTCTGTACCTGCTCTCCCAGGGTGGGACCCATGAGGGGATTTATTACTTCTCTCTTTCCTAGTGGGGACAGAGAGGGCGGAATAAAGACTGCTTGACCAGGCTGGTGGAGGGTGGGGAGGATGTTCAGTTAGGGGAGGCCATCTCCACAGGAAGTCCGAAAGACGAGAAGACATATAGGCTGGTATAGCTTGACTTAACAAACAGCTTTAAAGACCCTAGGGTCCTTCGGTCTTGTGTGTCTTTAACACACTCCACTCTGTACAAGCCTGTCAGTGGAGGGGACACAGTGGAAACAAGAGAAGCCTTGGGGATACTGACCCCAGGGAAACCCCGTCCAGGCATGACCATTCTATAGGTTTCAAAGGCCAACTGTTGTGATAGAGGGACTTTCCTGGAGGTGATTTGTACAAAGAAGGGGGTAGAAGGGACTTGGTGCCCCGGAGTCCTTACTGCAACATGGGGGAAACCCAGCAAATGAGTCTACGCCAGCCTGTCCTCATCTCTCCCATTTCCGCCCCCCCATTACCTCCCCCAAACTCGAATCCCCTAGAGCTTGAGCTCCCCCAGCTTGTGGGGTAGACACAGCAGGTGTTAGGGCCCGCCTCTGGCCTTTGTGTGCTGCTCGAGGGCCCCCAGAACCTCAGGGTATAATTTTCCTTTTCTGATCATCTGAATTCCAGGCGAAAAGCTCAGCTGTCGTAGGCTTCAGGGAATTTTTCCACCGGGATTGAAATCGGGGCCAAGAAAGCGTGGGCATGCAGAAGGCATTCTTTTCTGCTATTCAGAAGCACTCTCCCTTTAGTTAAGGCATTAGAAAATGGTGCCTTTCCCCAGAGTCCTAGATGAAAGTTTTGAATTTCATTACAGTGAGAAAACACAGAAAGGGAGACCATCACTTGCTACAGTTCTTAATCTGTGACACCCCCCCCCATATCCTTTTAAAACAAAAATCTAGAGAATATTTTAATATGTTCTTTCATATACACATTTGATATTAAGAAAACTAAAATGAATTTGAGCCATGACCAGTGGGTTGGGGGTGGAGAAGAAGAAAAGAAAAGAAGAAGAAGAATTTAAAGTGAAACATCTATCTGCTGTCCTAGCCTCAAATAAAGTCTGCTGGTCAGCTTGGTCCTTTCATTCTGAAAGACAAGATGTAACATCTGGCTATTATCTCCTAAATAGTTTTCTTTTAGCTTTACTAAAAATTTCTAAAATTTTTTATTCCTCCTAGGAAATGATATCTACAAAATTTGTGTTTGATGGGCTATACATATCTCCCTCAAACATGTGAAGATAAATATATGCTATTAAAATGTAAATATGCTAGGGGTGCCTGGGTGGCACAATCAGTTAAATGTTGGACTCTTGGTTTCATTCCAGGACGTGATCTCAGGGTGGTGAGATCGAGCCCCGTGTTGGGCTCTGCGCTCAGCATTGAGTCAACTTGAAGATTCTCTCTCTCTCTCTCTCTGCCCCTCCCCACCTCTCTCAAATAGATAAGTATATCTTTAAAGAACAATGTGAACATGCTTGTCTGTGTATCCCTTAAAACGGTCTTCCAGAAACATAGCTCCACTTGGTGAAGTTATTTGAAGCCAGCTAATATCTATCACCCAGTTAGAAGTAGCCAGATTTGGGTGAGAAATTTACTCCATCTTGGGCACTGGGCTTTGCATGCATTAGCTCGTTTATCTTCTCTATGAAGAAGATATGGGTCCCTTTAACAGATTAAAAAAACTGAGACTGAGAGAAGCATATGTCATATGACTAGTAAGTGAAAGTCGGATTCAAACCAGAGCAGTCCAAGTTCTGGGTCCATGCAATCATCTCTGTCTCTCACCTCTTCAAAAAAAAAAAAAAAAGAAAAGAAAAAAGAAAAATAAAAAAAAACCCACATAGATATTGATACTACCACTTGCCAGGAAAAAAGCAGTTCATTCAGTTCTAAATGGTAAGCATGTCCTTCCAGTAACTTCTGATGCATTGCATGCAGTTCCCAACTTGCAGAGGGGTTGGATTCCAAAAGTTGATTTAAAAGCAATTTCCTTGTCCCCCTCCTCTGTGCTCCAGACACTTTGTACACACCTCTCCTGTTACACTCAGCACATTGTCTCTTAGCTGCTTATATATCTCCTCCGGACGGGGCTCCTGCTCAAGGGCACACACTGTGGCTTATATCTCCTTTGGTATTCCCAGCACCCAGCACGATGCCCAGCCCAGGGAGACGCGAAGTGTACACACGTTGTATTAAATTACAAGTCATTTATTTGGAACTTAGCACACATTTCCCAAAAGAAATGCATGACAAATGGGAGTGGAAGCGTTATGTTTCCAACCAGCCCACAAAAGTTTATTTAAACTTTCTTGTAGTCTACCCAGAGTACTAATAAGTAATTTGCAACCGTGGGTGGGACAAGAGGTGGTAGGTGGGGAAAAAGATAGAAATCTTCCTCCCCCTCTCTTGAGTCAGATTGAGATGAAATTTCACGTGGGTCAGAATTCATCTTTGACTCCTCCTAAACTGTCCTTTTTTTTTATACCTCTCCCATTTGTGGGTGTCACTGCCTCGAGGCTTCCTATTTAATACTCAACTGTGGTCTCTTGATCAGGTCTTCCTGCTCTTTCCACAAATAGCCTACTTGCCCCCCTCACTGGTCAAAATTCCTGTTTCCTGAGTGCAGCTGAGCTGAATTGATTTTCAGCAGAAAACACTGTGCTTGAGTAAATTCTTGCTAATGTGTCAATGACTGCCCAATGCTAGGCATATGACTGTTTATAGCTCAGTAGTTAAAATAGATTGCAGGATTTTGAGATAGACCTAGATTTGAATCTTTCTTCTACCCCTACGTTCTATGGTCTAGCTAGGGCAATTTAACTTCTCTAAGCCTCAGTTTTTCTTTTCTGTAAAATGGGAATAATCATGATTATACAGGGAGCCAACACTTTTATGACATTTATCAGTGTTAAAGCACATATTGGGCACAGTTATAAGAACTTCTTCATTGATTCACTTTGTCTTCACAAATACCCCATGAGGTAGGCGCACTTATTATTAGTGGTTTTTTGAAAGAGATTTCTAATGGTAAATTACTTGTTCCTGTCTTCCTTCTTCCAATAAGGCTTGGAGGCAAAATCCTACATTGATAGTCTTCTGGATGGAAGAGGATAGTAATTCCCGGGAGGAGCTTATTCAAGGCAAAGAGAATGGGGGCTGCTGCCAGATCACCCGTGGCTGAAAATTCACCCAGAGAGTCCATTCCCTTATGTGTGATTCCTATTTCCACAGCTTCTTGTCTTCTTCTGCCTCTGAATGTGCCGAATCTGCAAGTGGTCCAAGTTTTTTTTTTTTTTTTTTTTTGTATCCCCTTTCTTTCTTTTTTAATTTTTTCACACAGCCCATGGCAGCTGCAAGGTGGTGGGGGCCAGGCGGATAGCAGCAGCTGCTTGTATGTATGGGACCTCTGTAGTCTTTCTTTGTGAGTCAGGGGCCGTCTGTATATATCACAAGCCACCACCTGGCGAGACATTTCGTTCCATCTAGGTTGTTTAAATGTTTCCTGGATGATATCATAAATGCAAAAGGACGGGAGGAACTTCAAGATGGTGAGTTCCAGCCCCTCACTGCCCTCCAGCCGTGCACGGAAACATTTGAGGGAGATTTTGTCCTGTAGCTTAGCAGACAGCCTTGCATCTGCTGTCCAGTTCTTACCGTTTACCAGATGTAGAGATTTTAAAGCCATGGGGGGATGCATTTGCCCTTAAGTATTGGGGTGAGCAGGGGGCAAGCTCATCCCTGGAGATCCTCTTTGTGGGTGTCCTTCTGATTAAGTAACTTCACTTCTCTGGGTCAAACCCGGTGGGTGGGTGGCACCATCTCTGGTGCCTCCTGAGCTGAGGACTCTCTGTTTCCCTGAAAAACTCGAGACACAAGACTGTTCATCCTTTCTGATACCAACCTAGAGAGGGATGGTCCATCATGACCCTTGTAAGCCTATTCAAAGGCTTCCTTATCCTTAAAACTGAACAATTTCCCCTATGCTAACTAAACATTTCTTGTAATTTGAGGGGTTTTTGTTGTTGCTGTTACTAGGACTTCTAAAAACATGGATAGACTTCTACCCTATGTTCTTACTGCAGTGATAAAATTGTTATATCTATAGCAACACATCTATTTTAACCTACATGATTAGTTCTATTTTTTTTTAAAGATTTATTTATTTGAAAGACAGAGATCACAAGTAGGCAGAGAGTCGGGAAGAGGGAGATGAAGGGAAGCAGGCTCCCTCCTGAGCAGAGAGCCTGATGCAGGGCTAGATCCCAGGACCCTGGGATCATGACCTGAGCCGAAGACAGAGGCTTTAATGCACTGAGGCACCAAGGCACCCCGATTAGTTCTATTTTTATATGACATTTATATTTAAGAGCTACTTCACATACACCATTTTGTTTGAACCTTGAACTAGAAATAGGAAGGGAAACTATACTCATTTCTATATAAGAAGAGAGATTCAGGATGAATAAACCTAAATACCTTTAATAATATCTCATCTTATGGTTACTAAGAGGAAGAGTCAGGACCCAAAACTTGGATTCTGTTGACTCCAAGTCTAGTGTTCAGGCCATGAGAGCACATGCAAATTAGACCCAGCACCACCACCCAACATACCAACTCACCGCGCTTGAGTTTCTGCAGTGTCGCGTATACTTTACTAGGTGCTTTGCATGCAACATCTCAAATCTTTGCAGCAACCATGCAAGGGAAGTATTATCATATTCAGTTGAGAGATGGAAAACCATAAAAACGAAGTTCAGAGAATTTAAGTATTAAGTAGTTGCCTGATGGCTAATGTGTGTTGAAAGCAAAATTCAAACCCAAGCTCATTCTTTTGACAGTGCTGCCTTTCACTTAAATATGTATTACCTGAAATGAGACCCAATATAGTTTAATTTTTGGACTGTTTTAGGCCATGTGAATAATTGTCTCCTGAAAGTACAGTTAAGAGAAAGTCCTAATGGGCTGAATCCTATTCAGCCAACTCAAACCTCACTTAATTATATGTCATATAATTTTTAAAATTCTCCTGCCATGCACCATTCTATTAGTTGGACTGTCTTTTCTAGATTTCCCATTTTTTTTTTTTTAAAGATTTTATTTATTTATTTGACAGACGGAGAACACAAGTAGACAGAGGCAGTCAGATAGAGAGAGAGGGAAGCAGGCCCCCTGCCGAGCAGAGAGCCCGATGCGGGACTCGATCCCAGGAACCTGAGATCATGACCTGAGCCGAAGGCAGCGGCTTAACCCACTGAGCCACCCAGGCGCCCTCCCATTTTTTCAAAAATATTTTTTATTGCCTTTTTTTTCCCACTAGGCCCTTCTTAAAATGTCTCTTCTTCAATTTTAAGAGATTGATATTTAACATGAGCACAATCTTTTTGGAACTCGTATGATGGCCTGTAGAAGCACAGGATTCTAGCTTACATCCTCTTTCCCAAATTCCAGATTCTACATCCCAGGACCATTTTACATTTCTTTGTACATTTTACACTTTCATGCTAATTTTACCTAGCTAAACTCTGTGTACTTTTTTAAAGATTTTATTTATATATTTGACAGAGAGAGAGAGAGATCACAAGTAGGCAGAGAAGCAGGCAGAGAGAGAGAGGGAGATGCAGGCTCTCTGCTGAGCAGAGAGCCCGATGCGGGGCTCGATCCCAGGACCCTAAGATCATGACTTGAGCTGAAGGCAGAGGCTTAACCCACTGAGCCACTAAGGTGCCCCACCTCTGTGTATTTTTACATCTGTGTGATTCATTGTCTTTTCTTCAGCATTCTATCTTCATCTATAAAACCAGAATAATGGGGTGCCTGGGTGGCTCAGTCGGTTAATTGGCTGCCTTTGGCTCAGGTTATGATCCCAGGGTCCTGGGATTGAGTCCTACATCAGGCTCCTTGCCCAGCAGGAAGCCTGCTTCTCCGTCTCCCTGTGTCGCTGCTCATGTGCACCTCCTCTCTCTCTCTCTCCCTGTCAAATAAATAAATAAATAAAATCTTAAAAAAAAAAAAAAAACCAAAACAGAATAATGATTCCTGTCCTGTTTGCATCTCATTGTTCTGGTGATAATCAAACCATGTATAGAGAAAGCACTTGGAAAAGTATCAAGAATGATGAAGGGAGATGAATATAGTATATTTTGCTTTTGAAAAACCTATGTCATGTAAATGGAGCTAAATAATCAGGATTGGGCAGTGAGGTGGAGATTTAGATGTTCTGGATTTACTTATTAGTTATATTATATATATATATATATACACACACACACACAAAATATATAAAAATAACTTGTTACTAAATCTTTTTAAAAGAGAGAGTTTATGTGCATATTTTAAAGTATTGTGATCCAACATGGATGAGGGTTGCTTAAATACAACATTTGTGCCCCCCCCCCCCCCACCGAAGCTTCTGTGCTTATCCCCCACCCCCACCTGCCTGGTTTCTTTGCCTACACAGTTCTGGCTATTGTCCTACAAAACCCACACCTTTGGGTGTTGTTAAGGACTCTCTGTTAACCTTCTCTTTAGACATTCCCACATTTTCCAGTATAAAAACACATTTTAAAAGTGTTAACTCTTTTTGTGCAGGTCCATGATGGGAATGAACTTCTGGTGTTTGCTGACCCAGAAAATACTCAGTGAGAAAAGGACATTCCAAATACAGTAAAACTTTTAAGTGGATTTGTATTTAATTGATCACAACTGCATCCAAATGGTTTTGGGAAATACACAAACACATCTGAGACATTATGCCATGTTTATATACACTCAAGTACATATTTGTCAAATGAATGCATGAATATGCATGAGTAAGAAGAGAATAAAAATTTGCAGACACTGCTTGTGATAGATGTGGATTTGTATCCCTAGTCATAACTCCATTCCCCAACTCCTGCCCTAGGGGCTAGAACTCAGAGTTTTGAAACCACTTGTATGGTTTCCCTAATACCCAGCATAGAGTAAGCACTCAAGAATTGTGTCCTGAATGTCCATAGGGATGAATGGATGAATACAACTTGTCTCCCAATTAGATTACAAGAGAAGAGTAGCTATATCATAGACTGTTCCCAGCTGAGCCCAACATTGTGCTGAAAGTACCCTTGCTTTCAATAAACAACTAACTTGATTAGTATCCCCTACTGACATTACTGGAAGGGGTTGTTAGAAAGGAAGGGACTAAAATTTAAAATATCTAGAGGGAACGTACATGTTTTTGATTTCAGAAAACTTGTGTTCTTCTGCAAAGGTAAGTAGAGAAAGTGTGGAGTCATGAAAACACTAGGTGATGGGAAAGAACTCAAGGAAGGAGCAGTGCTGTTAACCCTAAGGGAAGGAGAGTGGTTAGTGGGATAGAAACCTCACCCTTTGAAGCATGCCTTAGTCTTCTGCTGAGTAATCTAAGGCCTCAACAGAGAGCAGGCAATGTGACCAGATCACAGTTGGGAGGAGTGAGACGGCAGAGGGGATGGTTAGCTCATTATACCTTGAAGTGGAAGTGGCAAAGAGCAGTTGACTTACTCATAAATCATCAGCAAGTGCATCTTCAAAATTTTACAGGCAACGTGACAAAGAGATTCTATTGGAGGAATCACTCACCTCAGCAACTCTGGGCAGAGCAGTCCAATCATCTTGAAGAGAAACTCTTAACATTAGTTCTTCTTGGAGGCTCCAATGTCATGAAGCACTGTGGAAAGAGATGGTCACTTGCACTCCGAGTTTGGTGGCCACTTCACCTTCCAGCAAAGGAAGTGAAAGTGTCAAAATGAAGAGGAAGAAAGCCAACAACATTCTCTCTAGGGGGGAAAAAGTGCAGACACAGGCTTTTTTTTTTTTTTTTTTTTTTGGGAGGGGTAGAGAGTTCAAAAGTGCTCTGATTATAGATGTTATCTATAAAGACAAACAAGAAATAATCGTTCTTATTTCTTGTTTTTCCTTAGCCGCTCCTGAGATCAGAGGCCTGATTTTTATAGAAGAGCCTGGAAAACAAATTACCAAAGGAAGAAAAGGAGAGGAATGATGATTCAACTGCTTTAGGTTAATTTGATTTTTTTCATGTTTCATGGCTGCCTTGATGTTCTTGACCTCAGTTATTTCTGCTGAATGGAAATCACTGGGTCAACTGGACTCCTCCAAGTCTAGACAGGGCTTTTTAATCGTAGTTTGGTCCAGATTCCCAGTTTTGTAGCTGTAAAAGTACAATGATGTTACCCACCATATCACAGGTCCCTCTGACCCATAATTTCACACTCCCCAGGGCTCAACAGTCTCCAGGTTAACCTCTTGAACAGAGGTTCAACCCAGGTGCAACACACCTGTGACCTTCTTAGTCTTTCCATCCGTCTTTCTTCATCAAGAGGTGTGTCAGCCTGATAGGACATTTAGGCTGGAGTGAGGGGTCTGGATGGGATCTGTTGGCTTTGGCAGTTGGATTTGACTCTAATGCAGTCTGGCTGGGCACCCTGAGATGGGCAGCAGACAGTGTGCTGTCTAAAATATGCATGCTCTAGCCTGACTGCCTCAGATGTCCTAGTCCTGTCACCTAATAACTATGTGACATTGTCACATACTTAACCCTTTTTTTGTCTCAGTTTTTTCATCTGTAAAACAAGGATAATGGTACTTCTTCCCTATGACTATTTGAAGATAAAGTAGATGTGTGAAATGCCTAGAACCATGCTGGATAGATGATAGACACTTGGGAAAGGCTATTATTATTATTATATGTATATTATGATTTCTTCTTCATCTGTAGAAAAACAGCCATGCCACAGGACTGTAAACTGAGTGACATTGAATATATGATTAATTGAAGAAAAGGGATGAATGAATTAACTGTGTGCTCTTAGGTAAGACACCCCACTTTCCTGGCTCTTTCTAGCTCCTTTAAGTAATCTCATGCAGTTCATGGACTAATTACACTTGCCATAAGGCAACAAAGTGTCCGGGTTCATCCCAGGCTTTGTGGCTTTAGCCTAGAAGTTCCCATGTCCTGGAAAACCCCTGGTACATGTAGACTGGGATAGTGGTTGCCCTGGGTCTCTGTTTCCCTTCTTATGTTCCAGGGTCACTAAAGATCAATCTCTTGGGCTTTAAGGTGCCTTGTTCTATGTCCCTCACCCCACACTATATCATCTGGTATTACTTCAGCTGAGATGGCTCATTTCTATTCTGTGGGATCTATTACCCTCCAGCTGAAGAACCCACACTTGATCACACAGGTATCATATAGTGATCATATAGTAGTGGCAGTCTCCCACAGGAGAGAGTGGATGGACATGGTACAAGGCCTTGTGAGGCTCAGAATGGGCACAGTGTCACTCCTGCCTCATTATGTTGGTCAAAGCAAGCCACAAGCCCTAACCAGATTCAAAAACTGGAGAAATAGGCCCTGCCTCTTGATAATGTGAACACAGATACAAGGAAAGTAGTAAATGCAGACACTTTTGCCAACCATAATCATCCAGAGCTTTATTTGGTACTCCAGTTGGTACAACATGGTGGCAGATCAGGACAAGGGAGAGAGTAGAAGACTTCTCTCTTTTCAATAGACTCTGGCACGCTGTGAGAGAGACAGGTGGCTCTGTTTAAACTGCCTCAGTTCTGGGAACAAAGGCTTGATTTGAGAGAGAAGCTTGTGAGGAAGAGGCTAGGAATTGCTATCAGACTCAACTTAGATTTCATTGAAGTTAGGTGTGGTGGTGTGTGATTTGCCTGCACTCTCATTCCTTCTACTCTGGAAATCATCATTTTCCCAGAAGACAGCTTTTCTATCAACTCCTTCCCAGAAAGCAGAGCAGAACTTCTCTTCCCATTCCTCCCCCACTATAGACTTGTAGTACAAGTGAGAACAAACTTTGGTTGTTTTAAGCCTCTGGAATTTGGAGTGGTTTGTCACTGCATCATTAACGACCCTATCCTGACTAATAAAGTAATGAAATACCAGTCCTGAGGGACATTGTGTAAAGAAGAGGTTTTTTAGTAAATATGTTTGGGGATGATGAGAAACTGCCAATTTTCTTTTGGTATTTGTTCTCTCTTTCTGCATTTTGGTGATAAAACTCTCTGAATTTTGGCCTGAGATTTGGATACCAAACTAGAGACTGTATCTCTTAGCTTCCTTTGATCTGGTTGTGTCCACTTGCCTGAATTTAGATGAGTGGGAATTAAGTACATATGTTGTGTGTAAACTTTCACACTATCTCCTTAAAGAGGAAACATCTTGCTCTGGACTCTCTCTACTCTGTCTTCTGCCTGAGAAATGGTAATCGCTGGTACCGTCTTAGAATCCATGTGTTGAGGATGGAAGAGCCACTTGGCCAGCTTTGGTCCACTCATCTTTATACAGATATATGAAAAAGAAATGAACTCCTGGGGCGCCTGGGTGGCTCAGTGGGTTAAGTCTCTGCCTTCAGCTCAGGTCATGATTTCAGGATCTTAGGATGGAGCCCTGTTTCAGGCTCTCTGCTCAGCAGGGAGCCTGCATCCCCCTCTCTCTCTGTCTCTCTCTCTGCCTGCTAGTGATCTCTCTCTCTGTCAAATAAATAAACAAAATATTAAAAAAAAAACTTCTATATTAGGCACTGTATTTTAGAGTATTTTTGTTATGGCAGCCTAAGTTGTACCCTAACAAATATCACACTATATCTTCCCATTGGAGATTCATGAGGGCACTCTAAATTTCGAGTTAAGTTTTTGAGGTGTTCTACAGTAAAGCAACTAGTTCAAATCTTATTTACTGAGGAACTCTCTCCTCCCCCATTTTGATGGAAGGTTTGTTGATATTCACTTATTGATATCACAGAGATGACTTTAAAATAAATTTGTTCTTTGGGAAGTGTTGGAATAAATTCATCTTGGTAACGAGGGAGAACTGTGGAGTTATTTCTAATGACTGTTAATAAGTTGCATGACACCATCCACCTCCTATCAATGCTGAGCTTCTATTGCTTTCTTCTTAGAAAAGCAGTCAGGTAGTGGAAAAAGCAGGAGGTTGAACAACAAGCCTGGACTTGAATTAAGACTCTGGTGATCTTGGGCATCCTCTTCACTTCTCCAGGTCTGTTTTCTCTTTTGTAAAATGAAAACACCATTGCCTACCTCTCACAGGGTTGTTTGGATCCTGTATAAAACTGTGCCTGGCATGTAAGTGTCCTCTTCACTATTCCAATTCCTTTCTGCCTGTCCATGAAATTTCGGTCAGGGATTCCCAAACCTTTCAACAAATAAATTCACTATGAGGTCTCCTCTAAACATTCCCCTCCCAAGTCAAAGTCAAAGTCAAGATCAGGTCAATGAATGTTTCCCTTATATTACCTGAATTTTAAAAGGGGCTAAATTTAAAGTGGGGTGGAAGGAGGTGAGGGAGAGAGAGATATCAAGGAGACTTAAAAGTCACAAGGAAAATTATTATAATGCTCCCTTTTGGGCTACTAAGCAGGATACTAAGGAGGAGAAGTGACTTACTTCCTCATCTTTCAAGGATCTGAATGGCCTTGGGCAAGTAGTAAAGACTCAGATCTGCTTGTGGGTTTTCCTGGTAAAGCCAAAGATGATACATTAGAACTCAAGTTAATTAGGAATAACTACTGACTTGGCAGAACTTTCTTTAGTTGCCAGGTCTGCAAATTGAGGGAAAAAGCAGTCAAATATTGAGCTAGAAGGACTCTTGTATTGGAAACCCCATGAAGGTAAGGGTCTCTAAACTCTTTTTCTGCAGAGACCAGCATGGTGTTCAGGGCACAAGGAACATTTAAACATACTTACAGACTACCTTTTTCTCATCTGCAGGGTCAAATTTTTGAAGGGAAATTTTATTAAGAATTTGGGGGGTAACAACAGAAGCCAACTATAGCTATTTCAGGGAGAGATGGATCTTATCTGAAGGATATCAGGGAAGCTCATCAAATCTGTAGAACAACCAGGCCTTGAGAAGAGCAGAGCCAGGGTAACCCTAGAGATCTCAACAACCACAGATGGTGGTCCAGCTACCTAAAGTACCACCATGATGTAAAGGGAAAAATGGTTGGTCCAGTGTCAGACAGGGTTCACCTTTGAACAAGGCAGCAAGGTTGCCAGGAGCCCACACTTGCAATGTAAGGGGTAGTGCTAAAGAATGGGAATATACTATAAATCTAGCAGCCCCCCAGAGCTTTGTGTTAAATACTTTGTGCATCAGCTATCTTTTGTGCATAACAAACCATCCCCAAAAGATTTAACAGCAACCATTTTACTTGTTCAAGATTCTGTGGGTCAACAGTTTGGGCTAGGCTCAGCTGGGCAGTTCATCTGTTGGTTTTGCTTGAGGTCATTCTTATGGCTGCAACTTCCTCCTGGTAGTTCAGATGAGGCTAGACAGTCCAAAATGGTTTCAGATACATTTGGAAGTTGGTGTTTATTACCAACTGGGAAAACCTGCTGCTACTCCATGTGACTTCTTGTCCTCCAGTAGGCTAACCTGGACTTCCTCATGTGGTACTCTCAGGGAAGGGATAGGGAGGTTAGGAACAAAGTGCACAAACAGACAGGTCTACACAAGTTTTGGGGGGGGTTGGGGAATAAATTCCTAAGGGAACTAACATTCATCAAATCTGTATTATATGTCAGACCCTGCCCAAGGCATTTGTCAAAAAGTTCCCATTTTCAACCTCAGTAGTCCCAGTGAGGCAAGCATGCTTACTTATCCTATTTTAGTAGTATGTAGAATGTATGTAGAAGTAGAATGGAAGCAACTTGCCTGAGGTCCCAAATCTGATAAATGGCAAAGTTGGAACTTGAACTCAGATCTGTTTCCTTCCAAAGTCTTCCTTGTTTCTATTCCCCATGTTACTGTTGGCTCCATCCTCAGAGTAGAATGTAGCTCTTGTTATCTTCATTGGTTTACTAACAGGAGAGAAGGAGGGAACTCTGGGTCAGTGGCTGAGCAGGAGAACTGAACTGAGAAAGGAGGTAAGCAGGAATGGAAGAGTGTCAAGGAAGCTCCAAATACTTTCAGCTCTTTTGCCCATGCGTAGGGTATTCATTATGCCATGATTATTCATAAATCGGGGCAGTTTACCTTGTTCTCTTGACTCTGTAAGTGCATAACTACCATCTGACAGTCTGTCAGTGGTTGGCAAAGTCATTCTGTTCTTTTCAATTTCCCAAGTCCCCATTTTTTCCAATAAATGAACATGTAAACAACATGGATTAGTGATTATGAGATTTGGATATGAATTCAGAGCAATCTGAGTTCAAGTCCTGGATCTGTTCCTTATGAGCTGTGTGCGCTAAAGCATCCTTAATTAAAACATTGAAATAAGAACTATATATGTATGTTATAGGGTTATTGTGAGGATTGATTAAGATCATATAAGGAGGGGTGCCTGGGTGGCTTAGCTGGTTAAGAACCCAGTTCTTGGTTTTTGCTCAGGTCATGATCTCAGGGTCATGAGAGTGAGCCCCAGGTCAGGTGTCCTCACTGAACGTGGAGTCTGCTTGGGATTTTCTCTCTCCCTCTCCCTCTGAATCTACCCCCTGCTCACAATCTCCCCACCTGCCAATAAATAAATAAGTAAAATTTAAAAAAAAAGGAAAAAAAAAAAAGACAGTACATGGAAAACAGTGCTGTTAATGCACTTAGAAAGCTTTTGTTAAATGTTGGGGAAGAACTATTCTGGCTCAGCCTCGTACTAGTTGTGATATCTCATGCAAGTTTACCAGTTAGCAGAAGTTGTATCATGCTGCTGTAACAACAGTCTAAAAACATCAGCTGCTTTCCACCCTGTGGTAAAATAGTGCTGGCTCACACTATTCAGCCACCATGGATTGGCTGAAACTGGATTCCTCCACCCCTCTCTGTGGACCTAGGGCAGCCTCTATCTGGAACACTGCTGGTCTATGTGGCAGATGGAAAACCACAAGCTGGAAGACATGTGTCATTTCTGTCTACTTTTCATTGGCCAACACAAGTCATGCAGCCACTCCTGAGTTCAACAGTACAGGGGTGGAAAAATCCTCGAGCAAGCAGGGTTACCAAAGGAAGGGAATTACAATATTTTATCATATAGTCATATAGTTTGCCAGCTATTTATCCTGATTCCTACCTCTCTGTAAAATGTCTGGCATGTAATAAACATTACTGCATAAGATTATTATTATTTCTCTCAAGTGTTCTCAGGCCCCTTCTTCTCCCAGTTTGGCTTGAAGAGGTGTCAGATCCAAAAAAAGTCCAATTGTGCCTTATTTAGCTCAACATCTGGAGAGACTCAGCTGTACCACATATTTGTTCCTAAATCACTGAATTGCTCACTGAATTGGCTGCCAAGCTACCTTTTCCAGACTGGAGAAGAGGAAAAACTTACTTGCAAAGAAAAAGAAAAGGTTCCACTTGGCTAGGCTGAGGCCTCTTTTGGAAATCAGCCATAATGAACAGAGAAGATTTATAACAATGAAGATACCCCAAACAGAGTTAAGTTGAAAATCAGGGGATCAGCAGGGTCGAGCAGAAGTTTTTGCATCAGAGGTTGTCATCTGCTAGCACGTGATCTCAGACTATCTCCTTCACTTCTCTGTGCCTCAGTTTCTCCATCTGTGAAAGGGGGCAATGGTAGTGGGAATGATGACTACTTCTCCTTGAGCGGGGATGTGAGTAAAATGAAATAACATATGTGAGGCATCTTACAGACTATGAAAACCATTCCATGACGGTTTAACAAGATGACTAAATTTAATAAAGACATTTAAACTTAATAAAAATATCAGCTATACCTGATTATAGCAGTAATTTGGTAATAAATATGGAATTAGTTGTTGAATCCCCAAAACATGAAACATATTCACAGTTCTTAAAGATCTTCCGAGGGCTGTAAAGAAGAGAAAGTTATATTATTTAGGTGTTTGATTTGCTGGCAACTGTCTTATGCTATAATTCAGCATTTGTCATGGCCAGCTAAATTTCTTCTCTAGAAAGTTAGGTGGAATGTGCAGACACAAAGACACAGCATGGCCTCCCAGAACAAAACAAGACATACCAAGTCCTGGGGTAAGATCGAAAGATCAAAAGCCAGGTGGGCTATTTGCTTTGTTGCTTGGGTGCCATTTGGTATCATTTCCGTATTTCACTCAGTCAGCGTTGCTCAACTTCCACCCTCTCCATCATCAAAAAGTATTTTTAGTCCCTTTCATTACAGGAAATCTTTGGTGTTGCTCTCAGGGTTGGTCAGATGAGGGAACATGAGTTTTCCATTGTTAGCATGTCTGCAAATAAGAGCTAACAAATACATCTTTACATCTTGGTAAGCGTATTTACTCTCATCTGAAGCTTTAGCTCCTATTTGACCATTGGCCGAGACCAGAGCAAAGGTACGAGAAGCTCCTTCACTAGCGAGAAATTGACCAACTCTCCATCCAAGAAGATGGCTCCCAAGGAAGCCTAAGACTGGGGCAGGGGCCCCTCCTGTATTTATCATTGTTCTCATTCCTATTATTTACATCGCAAATATTTAATCATGCAGTACTTGCTCTATACCAGGTACTGTTTTATGGTACTATGCTCCAAGTATGTAAACTTAACGATACAGTCACAATAACCCTATGAAGTAGGTACTTCTTGGAATCCCCTTTTTAAGGAGAAATTGAAACAGAAGAAGGCTAAGTTTCTTCTCAGAGGTTGTATACCTCAGGCTGTTATACAGATTAAATGAGTTAATGTTTATAAAGTGCTTCTTACCTGGTACATACAAAGTGCTCCACAAGTTTTGGTTAAATAAATATGCAGAGTCTAGGACAGGGTAGGACTTCAAAGGGTTTACACATTTGCAGCATAGCTGGGGGCCAGAGTCTGGTTTTTAGCCTTTCTCTTGCAGTGAGATCTTGGTCAAGATTGCTTAGCCCCATCAGGACCTGTGTCTTCATCTGTTGAATGTGTCTGATGATGGGGTAGATCTTTCCCAGGTCAAAATATTGCTGGTTGTGTAACTTATGACAGTGAAGTTGCAGGGAATTTAGCTCAAGAATTTACCATCAACGTTCAAGTTTTAGACAGAGCCTCTGGGGTGGAGGTCTGTTTGTACCTGTTTGGGCTACTGAATTCAAAAAGGGCATGAGGGACGCCTGGGTGGCTCAGTTGGTTAAGCGGCTGCCTTCGGCTCAGGTCATGATCCCAGCGTCCTGGGATCGAGTCCCACATCGGGCTCCTTGCTTGGTGGGGAGCCTGCTTCTCCCTCTGCCTCTGCCTGCCACTCTGTCTGCCTGTGCTTTCTCTCGCTTCTCTCTCTATGACAAATAAATAAATAAAATCTTTAAAAAAAAAAAAAAACAAAAAAAAAAACCAAAAAGGGCATGAGATGTCTCAGGCACAAGAGGCCCCAGAAACTCATAGCTGGAGGAGGTGAAAACACTGAAGGCAGAGTGTTTGGAGAGCCGAATTAGTGTGGAAGTGTTCTTAAATATTAACTGCAATAACATTTGAGGGGCCAGGACGCATAAATTCTGTCTCTTGGGATCTTGGGGCAGAGCTGACTCTGGAGGAGGCTCGTGAGGTGCACAGACCTGGTGGAAAAGTGGAGAGGAAGTTGATGAGGGAGAGCCAACCACTAGAGTGGCAGAAGTATGCATTCACCAGTTACCCATCTCTTCGGTATGACATTGGCTATTATAATTACCCGTGACAATAGTAACATTGAGTCTACCCAGCCCTTCTACCATCTCACTTGACCAGAGGCATAACACAGGTTAACTGACCCCCTTCCTGGTCCCATTGCATTTGACAGATGGCTGAAAGGAGGCTGGAGAGAGGTGAAATGACTCCCCTGCCTTCTCCCAACTTTGAAGTTGGGGGTATTTAAACTTTGGATTCCGAGTTTCTCATGCAGGCTTCTCGGCTCTCAGCAGATTCACGTGATGTGAACTTTTCCATTTCCCTTCTGACTCTGGAAAAACTTCTCACTTCCTTCTTAAACCCGACTCTACAATTATCAGCCCTTCTTAAAGCATTTCCACAGTGGGGACCCATGGGGGGGGATGTGTCCCCCCACTGCTGGTGTTTCCACAGAGAGAAGGGAGCTTCCGTTCCACTCCCAGAAGAGAAATATATGATAGAAACACTCTGCCGCTCTCCACTCTTCCTTTTTCCCTCTTGGAAATAGAAGTAACTTTCTCTGGAGGGTGAGACTGGGGAAGGGTCCTCTCCACTTGGGGGGAGGGGGTCAGCAGGCTTTATTGCTCTCCTCCAGAGCAGCCTGATCTCTGCTACAGGGAGCAGCACTCGCTGCTTCCCTGCAGGAGCAGACCTCTGGGTCAGGGCTCTGGCCCATCTTCTGGGAGATGGTTTATCCAAAGGTCTTGACCATCTCAAGGTCTTTTGGGGAAAGGGATATTCCCTCTCCCTGACTGAATAGGATATTCAGGGATATTCAGAATTTCAACAGGGTCTTAGAGTCCTCCTCATTCTCCAGCCTGACTGCCAGAAACAATGCTGCTTTCACTATTCTGACTGAGTTCTTTGTCTCTCTCTCCTTTGAATCTGTACTCAGAGAAGGGCCAGCTTGTGGTTAATTGTTACCATTATCGTCTGCAACACCAGAGGCCTTGGTTTCCACATTGGGTGGCATTCTTCCTCTCTTTGAGCACCATTGTATGTGTGTGCACGTGTGCTTGATGATCATCTTTCCCCTGATTTTTAATAGTAGTCCTCAAGGAACATGCAATTCCATTGAATTCCTTTGTCCTGTCCATAATAAGTTACCAGTCTATTTAGTCAGCAAACATGGATTGGATATTTGCATTCCACCTGGTTTTGTGCAAGGAGGCAGGGATACAAAGATGAAAGGACCCATTCCCTTCTCTAGAGAACCAACTACTCTGGTGGGGAGGCAAACATGGAAATAGGCAAATCTAAGACTCTGCAATGGTTGCTGGAGTGGAAACATACTAAATGCAGCAGAAGTGTAAAATGAGTGTCAACAAGGAGGGTGGAGGCAGGAAGCCCTCATGGAAGAGGGAGCTCTAAGCAGGAAGATGAAAGATGAAGGGGAGTTGGTCAGGGTGTCAACTAAAGAGAGGGTCTCCTTTCAGACAAAGAGTCATGGAGGCACAAGAAAGCATGGGGTAGTCAGGAGCCACAAGCAACTGCCCATGGCTGGAGTTGAAGAGCCAGGTGGGGAGCTGCAGAGAGAGAATGGGGCCAATTCATCAGGCACCACTGTACCCTGCTAAGGATCTTGAACTTTATCATATGGAGGAGTGTTTCCCAAACTTCCTTAAAGATAAACATCATTTTGGGGCACCTGGGTGGTTCAGTCATTAAGCATCTGGCTTCAGCTCAGGTCATGGCACCAGGGTCCTGGGATTGAGCCCCACATCGGGCTCTCTGCTCAGCAGGAAGCCTGCTTCTCCCTCTTCTGATGTGTTCCCTCTCTTCCTCTCTCTCTCTCTTTCAAATAAATAAGTCAAACCTAAAAAAAAAAAAAAAGAAAAAAGAAAAAAAAGATAAGCTTCACTTGGCTGACACTTGCTAAAAATCTGGATGCCCCAGACTCACTCCAGAACTGATGGAAGACCTTGGGATCAGACTAACAAGCACCCTGGTGCTTCTTAGAATCAGGTACACTTTGGAAATCCTGCTGAGCCATGAGGTTTGGGGCAAAGGAATAGCATGGAAAGAATCGCCTTTTCATGATACCAGTCTGGTGCATGGAAGATGCACTGGAGGTGGGTGGCAAAATTGAAGGTCTGGCGACAGGACAAATGATGAGAACCTAATGGGGGAGGGTGTGATGGATGGGAGTTGAGGAGGACTTCAGAGTATAAACATAACAATGTCTCCGATGTATCTACCTTCCTCTCACCTGAGCAAAGAAAGAATAGCTTCTTCATATTATATAACTTATCTGCTATGGGCTGAATCAGGTCTCCCCTCCACACCCCAAACTGGTAACCTGGAGCTCTAAACCCCGTAGTGATGGTATTTGCAGGTCGGGAGGGTAGGGCCCTCATGATGGGATTAGTACCTTTTCTGAGAAGAGATACCACAGAGCTTGCTTAGAGAATGGAGTGAAAAGGCCCCTAACTTTCTGCAAACTAGGAGAAGGGCCTTCACCAAAGCCTGATGATGATGGCATCTTGAGATGAAGTTCTGTTGTTTAAGCTACCCAGTTTATGGTATTTTGTATAACAAGAGATAACTAATTTATTACTTAATCTTCCCTATTAACTCCTTACCCCTCTGGGCTGCAGGAAACAAATTTAGAAAAAAAGATCTAGTAATTTCCATATGATTCCCCAAAATTCTATGTTGTCAGGGGGTCACTCTTCTCTTATCTTGACCTATCAGTAGCATCCAGCAGAGTGGGCCATGTCCTTTTCCTGAAAAAACTTTTTTTCTTGTGTTCTGTGATAACGCGTTCCTTAAGAGTCGTCTGCCACGCTTACTCTGGTCTACCACAGCCACTCCACTCTGTCGTTGGTTGAATCCTCTTCCCACATTTCACTTCGACTTTTGAAATCTGTCTTAGATCCCATTCCCTTTTACATCTTCTCCTGGTGACCTCACTAGTATTTGCTTTAAGTACTATCTAAATGTCGATGCTTTCCAAACCTCTTTCTCCATCACTGCCTTTCTCAGATACTCAGACACTCCAGACTCATAGTCAACTGCCTACTTAGCATCTGCCCCTGCACGCTTAACAAACTCTGCCTGTCCACAGAACTCCCCAGTCTTTACTCCCTCAACCAGCCTTCTCTCCATCTTGGCAAAATGTGCTCCTACTTTCCCAGTTGCTCAAGTAAAAACCTAGGTGGTTTCTTTGATTCACTCTTTCCCTCAAATTCCGTATCAAATCCTTCAGGAAGTTCTGCAGAATATTCCTCTTTTTTCCATGGCCTACATCAGGGATTCTCGAACTTGAGTATGCAACAGAATTGTCTGGGTGCCTTGTTAAAATCAAATTGCTGGGCCTTACTCATGCTTAGAGCTTCTGAATCGATAAGTTCACAGAAGATGCTGCTAGTCATAAACTGTACTATCTTATAATATGTCATCAGCTCACCAAATCTTCCATTATTCTTTCCCTGGAATACCATAACTGTGTCCTCATTGGGATCCATACTTTGCTCTCATTCTATTTTATGGAATTTTTTCATGTTTTCTAACTTCCCAGTACTTGTTAATAGTATCCTTTTAATATTTCAGAAAATTCTAGCTTTGGAAGTTCCACTCTCTAAAGTCAGAAGCTAGGAAATTCAAATTTCTAGCTTTCTTTACAAAGAGGATGTAAGCTAGTGACCAAGGCTTTGCCATTCAGAGACTTAGATTCGATGGGTGAGCAGCTTGAAAAAGGAAGGTCTGCGCAATCTTTTTTTATTTTTGGAAACAGCAAAAGGCAACTGACTTGGGGGCCTGCAAGAGTGCCACAGTTGAGTTCCATGCAAAGAAGTATCACCAGTTGGGCATCGGCTGTAGGGGTTCCTTCCTTGAGGTTTTAGGAATTTTCCCTAGGCCCCTGACACCTGAGTCTTGTTTTACAGGTACTCAAAAAAAAAAAAAAAAAAAAAAGTCTATAAGCTGCTCAATGCCTTTTAAAATAAAACTAATGAATTTTTGAGCATACATCAAAAACTAATAATGTACTGCTATATGTTGGCTAACTGAGCTAACTAACTAAATAAAATTCTTTAAAAGAGATCAATTTAAAAAGAAATAAATTAATTAAAACAAATACAGAAGATGAAAATAAACCAGTCAGGGTGAGCTTTGTTATTTGCAGCTAAGACCTCTAAAGTGATACCCCCTTTTGGAATCCATGCTCTGTTCAGTCACTTTCACACACTGATCTGATTTAGTCATGTTTGAGGACAGACTATGTCCTCACCTTATTTCTCAAAGACTTCTGGGACCAGGCATCTTCCTAAGGCTCTTGCCTCATCTGATATTACTCTCCTCCTTGCTTGCTTTGACAGAACCTTACCAGCCATTGTTTTCGTTCTCAAACATGTCAAGCTTGTGACCACCAAAGTGCCTTTGCACATTCCTTTGCTTAGGCCTGGTGGGTGCTCTCTTGAGATCTTCACATGACTGATTTTTGTTAGTTATTCAGAACTCAAGTTTCTTGATAGAAATGGCATCTCAGCAGAAAACTCTTTTCTAACGATGCAGTCTAATGGGGGTAACACCCAACATAGCACAGTAGTTTTGTCTTCTGCAGAATGCTCATCACTCTTTGACATTTTTCTTATTTTGTTCATTTGTTTACTATGTGCCTCCTGAGGAAGACAAACTGGGAGAGCAGAAGTTGTGTTTGCAAAGATTTTCTCCTAGTCTGTTGCTTGTTTTTTCATTTTAATGATGTCTTTGGAAGTACAAAATTTTTTTTTTAAAGATTTTATTTATTCATATGAGAGAGCACATAGGCACACATCTGAGCTGGGAGGGGCAGAGGCAAAGGGAGTGGGAGAAAGAATCTGAAGTGGACTCACACTGAGCTCGGAGCCCCAGCCCTGGCTCAATCCCATAAACGTGAGATCATGACCTGAGCTGAAACCAAGAGTTGGAGGCTAGCCTACTGAGCCACCCGGGACCCCAGGAAGCACAACACTATTGAAGTTTGATGAGGTTCGATTTATCAGTTTCTTCTTTTATGGAGCATACTTGTGGTGTTGTATCTATGAAATCTTTGCTTAACCCAAGGTCTTAAAAATTTTCTCATGTGTTATCTTCTAAGTATCTTATTGTTTTGGCCCTTGATGATCAATTTGAGTTCAGTTTTGTGGAGAGTGCAAAGATCTAATTGACCTTTTTACCTGTGACCCTCCAGTTGTCGCAGCACTGCTTGTTACAAAGGCTGTCCTTTCCCCAAAGGATCACATTGTCACCTCTGCGGCAAATCAATTGACCATCGATGTAAGAACAAATATAAAAATTTATTTCTGAATTCTCAGTTCTATCCCATTCATCTGCATTTAAAACAATTCGCTTGGGGCAATTGGGTGGCTCAATGGGTTAAAGCCTCTGCCTTCAGCTCAGGTCATGATCCCAGGGTCCTGGGATCGAGCCCCGCATTGGGGGTCTCTGCTCAGTGGGGAGCCTTCTTCCCCCCTCTCTCTCTGCCTGGCTCTCTGCCTACTTGTGATCTCTCTCCGTCAAATAAATAAATAAAATCTTTTAAAAAAAATTTGCTTTTGTAGCGTTTGTCTCTTGAATCTTTCCAGAATTTATTTTGATTCCTGGCATGAGGTTAGGGCTGAAATGGAGTTGTTCCCTCTCAAAATGGCTAACGAATATCCTGGCATTGTTTATTGAATCCTCCTTTCCTTCTCCATTGATTTGTCGTGTTTTTTAAAGGGGTAAGAGACATTTTTAAAGAAACCTCCTCCATGTTACTCTGACTTGTCCCCTTCCTCCCCACCCAGCATCTTAGAGGCCCTGAATCTTATATTCTGTTTAACCAAATGACAAAAACTCCTACCTTGAAAAGAGCTTATGTTGGCAAATAGGAAGAGGACGTTGACACATGTTAGAATAATAAACACGGAACAGGTATTTGCATTGGGCCTCACAGAGGCTTAGTGAGTTTGTGGAACAGTAACCCAACTGAACGCATCCTCAGGGGAGTTTCGGGTTGACTTTGGGTGGGGTCCTGGGCAAGTCACCCGGCCCCAGCTCACATTGTTCCTACCTGTTTGTCTTAATCTTCTTAATCTGCTTTAATCTTCTGGCCCGTGGTGGTCCTTGTGGGGTTTTGAAACACCAAGCAAGTATGAAATTTTACACGGAGATTCTACCCACCTCAACATGGCTTAAAAGTTTAACATTTGTCTTGAGGAAGACACCAAGACATATTTGTAAAATTTCCAGAAGATCTATGGCTGAGAGGAGCAGCTGCAGGACAGGTGATCCATTTAAGGTTCAGTGGGTCTGGACAGATTGGGAAGAACCATTGAAACCAAAAAGATAAAATTAAATTCAGAAAAATGTAAACTACTGCATTTTGTCCCCAGAAACAAACAAACAGAAGGACAATACCAGAGTTCAAGAGGCTTAGTAAAAAGAAGCCATTTTAGTTGCCTGAAAACTCAATGTCGATGTATCAACTCAGGCTTGTTCTGTTTGCAATGAAGAGCGACATGCATTGGACTAGAGACACATAGAGAGTTGTTAAGGAATCACGGGGAAGGCACTCAAGGGAACAGTTTCAACTGCTCCATACACAGCCTTCCCCAAGCTGGTCACTCGACCTGTCCCAAGGAGCTGCATCTTGCTTGGGCCTGGGTCACAGACACCACCACCACCAATAACAACAACAACAAAAAAAGAAAACATTTAAAAACATCCAAAATGTGTCCAGATTTCTCAAGTCATCAGGACCTGGGCTTTTGTTAGCTCAGCCTAAAAATTAACTTGTTTTATTCCTTTTACATTTTAGCTGTGGCTTTGCCTGGTCTTTGCCTGACTTTGAGGACCCTGGCTGCTTTAGAGGGTATGGGGCATAGAAATAAATGACAGAATTTCTTTTCTCCCCCTTTTACTTTCTTTCCCTCTATGATGAAATTAGAGCAAGTAAACCATTGGCAATTGAGATGCGTTTTACAACTTGTTTCTACCTATTATGGCAGGACTTAATTAAAAATTCAAATTGCATGAGAACTTTATAGATACCTTATATACTCAGACATGTAAAAAATGTACAATACAGCATTATAACCTTTTGAAATCTAATGCATAATAAAAAGTTATCCTTTCATTAAATACTTTTCTACAACAGTGACCTTTGAATCTTCTAAGTAGTGAATTATTTTAAAGAAAAATACAATGTGAAATCTTAATGGTTATCTCTTGCTGTGTAACAAATCACCTTAGACTTAGTAGCTAACAAAAATGACAATCGTTTATTCCTTCATGATTCTGCAATTTCTGCAGGCTCAGCAAGGACAAATTCATCTCTGCTCTTTATGCCCAATGTGATGGCTCACCAGGGGCCCTAAGATCCATTTCTAAGGTGCCTTCTCTCCCACGGGCATACAAGTCATGTAGGGCCCTGAAAGTCCCTTCATGGAAGGATTTTGGCTTTTGCTTTTTGTGAGATGGGAAGCCAGTGGAAGACTTTGAGCACAACCGTGACATGATAGAAACCATGTGTTTACAAGATTACCTGGCTATGGTGTTGTGCATAAAGTAAAAGAGGGATAGGACCTGTTAGGAAGCAATTGTCATCACCCATGGGAGAGATAATAGTGGTCTGGACAAATGAGCAGAACTGATGTGACTGGATGTGGATTAATAGTCATCTCTGCTTCCTTCTACTTCTCTTATGGCGTTATTATGACGTATGTACTTAATTTTGGTGTAGGGCTTGAGGTAGTCATCAACTAGACAAAGATTTCTGGAACACTTATTCTCCATCTCGTGCTTTCCCAGTGTAGAGAACTCACTGGACACTTAAGAAATAGCTGTAGTTTAGGCCTGAACAGTGAGCTTAGCTCAGGTAATGTCTGAGCATCTGCTGGCAAAGACACTAGTCCTGGCTCCATCCTCTGATAAGGATGTGACCCAGATGGATGCTTTGTAATTCAGATTCCGTCCTGGAAGAGCCAGCCCTTCCCTGCCCTGACTGGAGCGGACTCCAGTAGAAACCACATCTTAATGACTTTTTCGAGCTTCCCCCTTCCCCTCAGAGCTGCCCAGCAAAAGCCCAGCCAACCCAGCCAACAAACTCAGGTTGAACTGAGTCGCATCCTGCCAGCTTTCGCGGGGGTTGGAGCAAGGTAGAGTGAGATTCCTAAGAATAGACCCGATTCTTGGAGGCCTCTGAGTGCTGGCATATCCTCCTGGGCTCCATTTGAATTTTTTCTTTTCTCTTTTTCCCCTTTGGGGAGCCCCAGTGTTCTGCAGCTGTTCCGTCAGCCGGCGCCCCGGCTGCCAGATGAGCAGAACAAAAGATGGGACTTGGTGACTACTCACATCTGTCCTTCTCTCAAGCAAACAGAACAGATGCCCTTAGCAACGGGGCTCTCCGGCTTGGGGAGGGGGAAATGTACCCTGAAGGGGGAAGTTTCCCTTGTAAGAGCTGACAGAGCCACTTAGAGCTGGCAAGGAACATCATGAAACAGAACATTAAACTCTGATGAACAGCAAAGCCTTGGAGGTTTAAGCTGCAAGTCAACAGAGATGTTCTAATCTATATAAACACTCCGCATGCAAATCCTGGCAGGGCTTTGGGCCTTATTTGGATAGTGTTTTTCACTGCCTCCCTCAGCAGAGAGAGCTCTGAAGGCAAAAGGAGATGCTGTGGTTTTCTTACGAAACCTGAGTGTAAGGAGTGCTTCTTAGGAATTCCTGGCCTCCACCAAGTCCCGCCCTCAGATCTATGCCCCAGCCTGGCTCTCCTGTGTCCACACTCAGGGCTTCGTCCTCATCTTAGGAGTGAGTCAGCGCATCATTGATGGCCCCACCTGCCCCTGGCCTGGGTCACCTTTTCTCTCCCGAAGGCTTTCAGGCCAGAGTCCAGCTCTAAGTGGCCTAGACCAGAGTTGGCAGAGGAACAACAGCTTCAAGGCAAATTGGTTCTCTACTGTGGGTCAGACACATACCTCTAGACCTCACCCTTTCATGGGATTTTCGCCAACCTCAGGATCTCTGTAGTATCACCAGCCTTGTTTTCCAGCCAAGGTGACAGAGGCCCAGGGCCGTAAAATCAGTTGCTTTGGTCTCACAGGGATCAGTAACAAAGGCAAGACTTGCCTCAGGCAGTCTTTTTCCCAAACATGGATTCCTAACCATCATACTCCGTCTTGCCTGGAATCTCACTTGGGGGATGGTAAGGAGAGATGAACTTCTTCAAGGTGCTAAGAGAAAAGAAAGCAGAGCTTTCGCCCACTGCATTGTAATTCACTTCTGTGATCTTCAGATATTGCAAACTTGGTTTTGTTGTTGTTGTATTGTTGTTGTTTGTGGAGGGGAGTGGCACTTTGCTTTCTCCATTTCTGGCTCTAGGGGTAGTACTTCACCTAGACCTAGCTAACCAAAATGCTGGTGACTATTACATGACCAAGTCAGGCCAATTAGGGGTCTGAGGGCTTCTGTTTCAAACTGTAGGGAAGCATCTCACTTGTTTTTCTCTAATGGTGAGTCAGGGAGGAGGCAGCCTCTGCTGCTATGGGCAGCCATCTTGTGACCATGAGTAGAGATCCAGTCTGAGAATGGAGTCAACACATAAGACATAAGGTAGAGCCAAGTCGAGAGAGTGATACCAGAGCCTGACCTCATCCTTTGAACATCTGAACCAAGCCATGCACTATTCTGTTATGTGTACTCATAAAATCTCATTTTTGCTGATGTCAGTTTGGGTCAGGCTTACTCTTACTTGTAACCAAAGGAATCCTGGTAGACACATTAAGCCTTTAGTAAATGTGTGGTTTGTGCCACAGTCTGGGCTGTAACTGGGCAATTAAAAAAGCCATGAGTCTATGCGGGGAGCTCAGGAGTTTGGACAGAACTGGGACAGCTTCAGATGTGGACTGGGGCCATGATAATAGTATCAGCGCAAACACTTGTGTGGCCTTTACCAAGTATCAAGTACTGTTTTAAGTGCCTTTATCTATATTAGTTAATTTAACTTACTGTTATCTCCACTTTTTCAAAAGATGGGAACCAAAGGTTAGAGAACATATCCAAGATCACACAGCTCCTGAACTGGGAGTGTGGTGGTGCCGGGCTCCAAACGTTGCAGTCTTGTTCTGGGCACGCTCTCAGCATGACCAATGGCAAGGGAGCAGAGGCTCCAAGTGCATTCACAGGACCCAGAGACATTCTTGCAGCATACAGTGTCTTTTAAAAAAAAAAATCCTTTTACCTTAAAAAGTGAAATATAGGAACATGAGTGAAAATTCAAGGGCATTTGGTTAAGGAAATCCTGAGCCACACAGCTAGACAAAGACTCTTACCCCTTTGGTTTTCTCTTAGACTTACTGATCCACCCATGACATTGAAAGGAACAGAAAACAGAGGGCCAAGGAGAGGTGCCAGCTTGGCCAGCTTTGTGCAGAGCCACTGTTCTCCAGACTCCATTTACCTATCTGACCCTGCCTCTTGTCTCTAAGGTCTGCCCTTCCCAGAGTCTAGCAGTGGACCACTGAGCCCTCACCAGAAAGGCCTGTCTGCCCCAATTTCAGAGGGAGACTCCCCTACAGCTGGAGGAAAGGCCTGGTCCCAGCCCTGTGGCAGCCTGGCCTTACTGAAGCTCTGATCTCACCCTACATCTCTAGCTAGTAGATCCCAAGTGCTGAATGAATAGAGGGGGTGAGCACTGGGCCCCTCCTTTGCTCACCACTGCTTCCCTATGCCAACCTCCCCATTGAATTCTAGTTCCCTTTGTTCTCAGTCACTAAAAACTGTCTTGCCTTGAGCTCAACTATGTGCCAAGCAATGTCTTAAGCACTTAGCATGCACTTATTTATCCAGACAATCTTAATATAGGAAGAATTACTATTATTCCCATTTCCCAGATGAGGAAATGGAATCTCCAGGAGACCCCTTGAGTGCACACAGCTGGTATGTGTGGAACTAAAGATTGGGGGATGGTGCTCTACCCCCATGGGCACACCCTTTGGGTAGTGACTGTCTCACTAACTCCCTGCTGCTGTGATAAGTTCCCTTTTCTTGGAACTACAGGTGCTGGCAGTTTTCTGAGTTTCCCCTGAACTGGCTCAGCCCTTTAGATGTGTCTTGTTGACTATTGCTTATTATGATGTCTTGTTGACTACTACTGCATCATCCCCCAGGCCCACCCCCCTCCCCATCTTAGATTCAGCGCAATCTCAGGTGGTGCTAATTATCTCCAGGAACATGCCTGGCATTTCGGGAAACCACTAAGCCTCACATTCTCTCAAATTCTGCTACCAGGAGAGGCTGTACTGTACACTTGAGTTCTTGTGTTGCTCTCAAGTCAGTGAGATGAGCCTTCTGGCTTGTTTCCTCTTGTCCTTTAGGCAGGATTGGGACATAGTGGAATAGGAGCAAGCAGGACTGCTTATCAGCTTCTCTCCTAGTGTCTATGAAATGGCTCGTGGTGCTCCAGATGGGTCACTAACATGAAGTGGCCTCTGGCCTCAGTCCTGGAACTCAGTCTGAACATGACGGTTTGTACCTCTGGAAAAACTCAGAATTCCAGAGCAGTGATATTTCCTTGGCTGTGCTTGGTGGGGATTAGCACTCCCAGCCAACTCTTGATTATCTGTGGGAGAAGGGAGAGGATAGACCATTGACATTTCCAAATAACCCTGGAAATTATTCTGGCCAGCAGCTCCAAGTGTCCTCTCTGTTGGATCTCTTTCCAGAGCATCCACCAAGAAGTCAGATCTATGGACTTGGCTTTCAAATCCTCTCCTCTTTTCTTCCCTTTTCTGTTTTGCCTTTTTATTTTGTTTTGTTCTGTTTTACTCTGTAAGAGAAAGGCCTCCAGCATTGGACAAGGGAAGAGAGGAGCAGCAAGACGACTGATGTAGCAGAGTACTCTGTTGTAAATAATGGAAAATCCGACTCAAACTAGCTTAAATAGTAGAAGACGTTTATTTAGTTACAAGAGAAATAAAAGTCTGATGGTTAAAATGACATCAGGTAAGGTTAGCTCCAGCAATAGAGAATACCAGGGCCATGGTTCTCTCCTTCTATCTATCCCATAGTGTGGGCTTTAGCCTCAGATTTCACATGGCAGTCCCCTGGAAGTGCTAGGCCCTCACCTCATGCTAGCAAATAGTTATGAAGTGTTGGACCTCACATTCTTGGAAGTGAGATATCATGTCTTTTGGTAGCTTCTAGTCATGTTTGAGGAATATCACTCCTTCATTGGACTACACTAAGTTATGTGCTCTTCCCATAACCAGTCATTGTGTGCAGTAGGAGGGTTTATTCTTATTGACTTAGCCAGTTAGAGTCTATCCCTAGAGATGGGGTAGGGTCAATCCCATCCAATACACATGTACTGAATGCCCAAAGGGAAATCAGGGTACTACTGATAGGAGGAGGACCAGATACTTGGAAGGCAATAGGTCAACATCCATCATACTTGAATGATCCATAGACCATGTTGATGGCACCTAGGGGGCAGTTATACCTGATAATGAAATGGGGTACATACTTTTCAAAGCCCTTCTCCCTCTTTTGCTTTATTAGATCTTCAGAAGAATCTGTGCATCAACTTCAATGGCTATATGTGGTTTTCCATGTTTTATAGACAAAGCAAGGAGGCTTAGAGAGGTACAGTGACTTGCTCAAGGTCACTGGCCATACTTGGCAGGACCTGAACTTCAACCCATGCTATCTTTCTACATTACACTGTGGTGGGAAGTTAGGCGCTGGCAGAGTAGAGTGAGCTCATTGAATAGTTCATCAGCTGCATCCCTAAAGATGGATTTGGTTATAGTAAAGAAAGGTTCAAGGCCTATAAACTGGTAGTTCAGACACAAAGGTAACTAGACCCTGTGGGGTGGGTCTAGCAGAGAGTCAGAATAGAGAGGGTGTATGTTACTCAGTGCTTCTAGAGAAACAGATCCAGTAGAAAGTTGACTGGTTGACTGGTTTTAGGAATTAGCTCCCATATTATGGAGGCCAAGAAGTCCCATGATCTGCCATCTGCAGGCTGGAGAGCCAGGAAAAGCTGGGGTTATAATTCAGTCTGAGCACGAGGGCCAGAGAATCAGGGATTGATGGTGCAAGTAATGCTATGAGTCCAAAAGCCCAGGAACCAGGAGCTCCAAATGTTTGAGGATAGGAGAGTAGAAGAGCATGTATGTTTTAGCTCAAGCATAGAGAAAGAATTTGCCCTTCCTCCACTTTTTGTTCTCTTCAGGTCCTTAACAGATTGGATGTTCACCTGCATTGGTGAGGGTGATATTTACTCCGTCTACTGATTCATGCAAAATATTTTCAGAAACATCTCCCTAGACACACCCCAAAATAATATTTTACTAGCCATCTGGGCATCCCTTAGACCATGACAGAATGAGCCAGGACACATGCATTAAAGTCATGGGGACGAAATTTCCCTCAAACTGTGAATGTTGCTGAAGATCAAACTAGGGTGAAAAAAGATTCCAGAAACTTGTGAAAGGAGAGAAACTTATAGGGATAAACCTATGCTTTCTCTGCTCAGCCAGCCCACCCAACCCTACAGTCACTCCCTTCTGTCCTATCTGCTTTTCCAGCAGCTCTGGTAGGGAAACCCCCTCTTGATAATGTAATGGTGGGAGCACTGAAGGCAGAAGTTCTGTATCCCACCTTTCTTCTGACTCCACTTGTCAGGCTTTTGCTGGACAGATAGGCTTATTATTTCAGCAGTTTGATCCAGTTCTAGAAGTGACTTTTGAAGATGTTTACATGATGCAGGGACAGTAGAATATATATTTTGGGGCCTGAAGCACTTGGATTTGAGTTTGGGGTCCACTGCTTAGTGGTGGTGTCACCTTGAACAAATGATTTTATATTCCTGAGCTTGAATGTTTTCATTTATTAAATGAGTGAGTAAAAGTCTCAGACTTGCAGTCTCATTGGGATAAGGCAAATGAAGAAGTTAAACATGCTCGGTGCTCAATGAATATATGAATATATGAAAAATGCTTATAGTAGTACCTGGCATAAAAGAGATGGTTTAAAAAAAAAAAAGTTACCCACAATGATGATGAAGATGATGATAGCGATGTTTCTAAGGTCCCAATATGGCTCACTTTTCTTTTCTACCTAAGTAATTTAAATTTTTGACATGCCGACCACCAGCAGGATGCTGCTGGTGGCAATCCAGAGAGAAGATATGCCCTGGGAGAGCAGCCTGCTTTATCCCGTGTCTACTGCTATCTGGATTTGTTACTTCCCTCTATAGCTCCTTGCTTCTGGGTCACTTGAGGGGGACTGCCCTCCAGTTTCTTCGCCATGTTCACTCCCTCCAGTTGTGGGAGTGAACAAGGAATGACTTGAGAGATAGGTCTGGGTGGCAGTATGGGTGATACGTTTGGTTGGCACAAGAGAGGAGGAGCAGGAGACCAGGGTATGGTGCTTAGGGAAAGAAGGGATCCTTTCAGTGTCTTGGATTATGAAGCTGGGTCCATAGCTGACCTGCTTTCTCAAGCAGAGCTGCCCAGTTGGCCCTGAAGAAGAGACACCCACCACATCTGTGGCCAACCTCCTCAGTTCCCATAGTTTAGAGGTGCTTCTCCATCAGAGGCTGAGGCAACCTTCATGTGCGGTCAACGAAGGTTAGGCCACAGGCCCTCACTATTTGAGGCTCTCCCTTCATAGCTGAGTCAGCTCCCCTTTCTTAATGTTTCTGCCAAAGAGGACTGCTGTATTCTGAGTGTTTGTGTCCCTCTTCCCAAATTTGTATGTTGAAACTTACCCCAGTGTGATGGTACTTGGAGATGAGGTCTTCAAGAAGTGACTAGGGCATGAGGGTGCAGCCCTCATGAATGGAATTAGTGCTCTTATAAAAGAGACCCTAAAGAGTGCCCTTGGCCCTTCCATCAGGTGAGGACACAGGGAAGAGACACCATTTATGAACTAAGAGCTGGGACTTCAACAGACACTGAATCCATTAGCACCTACATCTTGGACTTCCCAGCTTTCAGAACTCTGAGAAATAACTTTCTGTTGTTTATAAACTCCTCAGTCTATGGTATTATGTTATAGCAGCCCAAATAGACAAAGATAAGGATGGAAGAAAGGCATTTGGAGAAGTACAGAAGAGGTGAGCCGGCAAGAGCCTGGGCCTGAGGTCAGGTCACTTGGCTTCAAAGCTCAGCCTTTCTTCTTGCAGCGTGTGTGACTTTGGGGAACTGTCTAACCCACTTGACCCTCAGTTTCCTCAGCTGTAAAAGAAGGACTGCTAATATTTGCACTCTCTGTCTTGCAGGGTTGTAGTGTCCACCACTTCCTATTAGGTGCGTAAATTGTCCTCAGCTTCCTCATCTGTAAAATGGGTTTTGAAGTCTCCTGCAGAGGGCTGTGGTAAAGTTTAGGGGTGCCTGGGTGTCTCAGTGGGTTAAAGCCTCTGTGGTAAAGTTTAAATGCAATGAAGAATGCAAATTACTCTCCACAAGGTGGCTATCAGGATTGCTAAACTCCAGGGTGCTTTTTTATCCTGGGGCATTGCAGAAGTCCCATCACCTTCCAGTGATTGAGAGCAACTTAGACATGAACCTAGGTTACCTGTGGGGCTCACTGAGGGTGCTGGGGGGAACAGGTGCCTCCACAACACCCACAGAACCCCAGGGGCAGAATTCATGAAGCAGGAGGAGTGGTTCGGAATCTGAAGGTGGAAATGCAGGGAGGAATATGTCAGACAAAGGTTTATCCTCTTGACCTTAGGAAGTGGGATGGTGGCACTTGATTGCAGAAGAGCTGCTAGACCCAAGGCCAGCTACCACCTGGCTTGGGTTGCTTTTCCTCATGGGGAGATTTGTTGGGCTGAAGATGTTTTGTGCCAAGTAGACCAGGGATCTCAAAGCATCTTTTCAGAGATCCTTGTTAAAATATTCATTTCTGCCATCTCCTGTGCCCCATCAGAATGGACTAGAAAGGTTCTGGGAACCTGCATTTGCAGGGAACACCTCAGACAGGTCTTCTGGCTTGAGAGGAATCGACCAAAGGCACAGAAATCAGACATTATACTAAACACCAAATTCTCTTAATACAGTCGTCATGCTTCATGGGCATGTTTAGAAGGGCCCCGTCCTTGGTTTAGTGTTCTGCTGTCACCATCTTGAAGTTCTTAATTTTTGAACTAGTGGGCCTCACATTTTCATTTTGTACTGGGCTTCACAAATTATGTAGCAGGTCCTATTCACAATGTAGGTGAAAACTATAGAAAGGATAGACTTGCCCAAGACTACACAGCCAAGTTGTGGAAGTGGGTTTTGAATCCTAATAAATCTGATTCGAAAACTCTGCTACCCTATGACTTTAAGACTCAAAAGAATGGACTCTAATAGTGGAGTTCCAATTTCAGCTGCCTTATCAGGTCTTAGGCTGAGGGGAGGGGGTTTTCCAGGCACCCACAGATTATACTAGGTAAGTGTTCATCTATTCTACTGCCCATAAAGATAAGGATAATGTATAAACTCACCCAACTTCAGGGTAGGGAAGATTCTGTGTAACTTCAGGCTGACAGCTTCTATTGGAAGAATGTGGAGAATCCTTCCTCCTGCCTTTCAGTTTAGTTTTACTATACAGCAAGAATAAGACAATATGGTGGAATAAAAAGTGGAGAGGATCTAGAACCCAAAGGTGGGGGTCCAAAGCCAGCAATGACACTCAATAATTGAACAACACAGAGTAATGGGTCTCTTAAATTGTGAGCATCCATTTTTTTATCTGTAAAATGAGGTAATATGAATACAACCAATGCCCAAGGTTGTGGTGAAAGCGAGTTGGTCAGGTGTAGAGGAAACAATGTATAAAGGGTGATATAAGCTCTGGGACAATCATGACTTGGAGGGTTGGTTGGTGCATGCATAAGGAAATGGTCTGGCCATGAAGGGCACCTGGGTCATGCAGAGGGAGGTTTTGCCTCAGGGCAAGCATCTCCGGTGTCCCTCAGGTAGAACTGGAGCTCGGCGGTGGCCTGGGGTGGGAAGGAGGTGGCAGATTAGGGGTGCCACAGGGTTTGGAACTCTATGTACTTGTTGCTCAAAGATTTTTGGCCACAAAGGAAAACAGAATTACCAATAATTATAACAGTAAAATCCACCTGTGATGGGGTGGGACACAGAGAACTCAGTCGAGATAGAGCTGTTTCGGGTGCAAGTGTATTTTGTGTGTTAGGTAAGAACCCCATCCCTTCTTGCATCAGAGTTGGAGATGTGGGACAACAGCTTGAGAATTGAGGAGAAACAGAAAGTAGTCCCTAAAGAGGGAGGCTTGCTGTATCTCAGAGACAGTGTTTTGTTTTCAAAGCAGGATGCTGCCCCCAAATCTTTGCTTTTCAGATTGTGGGGCTAAGGTAAGTCAGTCCTGGGGGACTGCAGATAACAAAGAGTCTGAGACTCTCTGGAGTAAAAAGACTCCGAGGTCCCAAAACAGAGAGAGGTGAGGGACAGGGTGAGGGCAGATGGTCAGGGTGGCTCCAGGTCTGCACAGACAAGAGTGGGTCTCCAGGGGGCCCAGACCTGTGGCCCATATGAAAGTGCCATGTTGAGAAGCAGGTGCCAAGGGCAGGCTAAGAAGGGACAAGGCTAAGAAGTAGGTAGGCACAGCCTGGGATGGATCAACCCACACAATTTAGGCTTAAGGTACAAGAGATGTGAAATCGATGAATAATCCACCTGATGTTAGAGAGAAGTTGACTTTATTGTTTCTCAGTCTGGGGTCCAAGGGTCTTTGAGTGTCTGTAGATGAATCTTGGAGTCCACAGATTCTTTTTGAGGATATTTGAATTTTGTGTTATCATACTGATGACATCCTAAAAAGAAAAAGTCAGTCTAAACATAATCTGGGTTCTGGGTCGTCGGATACACACACACACACACACACACACACACACACACGTGTGTGTGTGTATATATATATATATATATATATATATATATATATATTGGCATT
Source organism: Mustela nigripes (assembly GCF_022355385.1). Lineage (NCBI taxonomy): Eukaryota > Metazoa > Chordata > Mammalia > Carnivora > Mustelidae > Mustela > Mustela nigripes. The sequence continues at coordinate 223,351,022 of NC_081557.1, read as the reverse complement.
CAAAGAAAGAATGCATTTTACGTGATGACCTGATTTTATTTATTTATTTATTTATTTTTAATAAACATATATTTTTATCCCCAGGGGTACAGGTCTGTGAATCACCAGGTTTACACACTTCGCAGCACTCACCAAAGCACATACCCTCCCCAATGTCCATAATCCCACCCCCTTCTCCCAAACCCCCTCCCCCCAGCAACCCTCAGTTTCTTTTGTGAGATTAAGAGTCACTTATGGTTTGTCTCCCTCCCAATCCCATCTTGTTTCATTGATTCTTCTCGTACCCACTTAAGCCCCCATGTTGCATCATCACTTCCTCATATCAGGGAGATCATATGATAGTTGTCTTTCTCTGCTTGACTTATTTCGCTAAGCATGATACGCTCTAGTTCCATCCATGTTGTCGCAAATGGGAAGATTTCATTTCTTTTGATGGCTGCATAGTATTCCATTGTGTATATATACCACATCTTCTTGATCCATTCATCTGTTGATGGACATCTAGGTTCTTTCCATAGTTTGGCTATTGTGGACATTGCTGCTATAAACATTCGGGTGCACGTGCCCCTTTGGATCACTACGTTTGTATCTTTAGGGTAAATACCCAATAGTGCAATTGCTGAGTCATAGGGCAGTTCTATTTTCATCATTTTGAGGTACCTCCATGCTGTTTTCCAGAGTGGCTGCACCAGCTTGCATTCCCACCAACAGTGGAGGAGGGTTCCCCTTTCTCCGCATCCTCGCCAGCATCTGTCATTTCCTGACTTGTTGATTTTAGCCATTCTGACTGGTGTGAGGTGATATCTCATTGTGGTTTTGATTTGTATTTCCCTGATGCCGAGTGATATGGAGCACTTTTTCATGTGTCTGTTGGCCATCTGGATGTCTTCTTTGCAGAAATGTCTGTTCATGTCCTCTGCCCATTTCTTGATTGGATTATTTGTTCTTTGGGTGTTGAGTTTGCTAAGTTCTTTATAGATTTTGGACACTAGTCCTTTATCTGATATGTCGTTTGCAAATATCTTCTCCCATTCTGTCAGTTGTCTTTTGATTTTGTTAACTGTTTCCTTTGCTGTGCAAAACCTTTTGATCTTGATGAAATCCCAATAGTTCATTTTTTCCCTTGCTTCCCTTGCCTTTTGCGTTGTTCCTAGGAAGATGTTGCTGCGGCAGAGGTCGAAGAGGTTGCTGCCTGTGTTCTCCTCAAGGATTTTGATGGATTCCTTTCTCACATTGAGGTCCTTCATCCATTTTGAGTCTATTTTTGTGTGTGGTGTAAAGAAATGGTCCAATTTCATTTTTCTGCATGTGGCTGTCCAATTTTCCCAGCACCATTTATTGAAGAGGCTGTCTTTTTTCCATTGGACATTCTTTCCTGCTTTGTCGAAGATTAGTTGGCCATAGAGTTGAGGGTCTATTTCTGGGCTCTCTATTCTGTTCCATTGATCTATGTGTCTGTTTTTGTGCCAGTAACATGCTGTCTTGATGATGACAGCTTTGTAATAGAGCTTGAAGTCCGGAATTGTGATGCCACCAACGTTGGCTTTCTTTTTCAATATCCCTTTGGCTATTCGAGGTCTTTTCTGGTTCCATATAAATTTTAGCAATATCTGTTCCATTTCTTTGAAAAAGATGGATGGTACTTTGATAGGAATTGCATTAAATGTGTAGATTGCTTTAGGTAGCTTAGACATTTTCACAATATTTATTCTTCCAATCCAATACTTTATAGTTTTCTGAGTATAGATTCTGTGTTTCTTTGGTTAGGTTTATTCCTAGGTATCTTATGGTTTTGGGTGCAATTGTAAATGGGATTGACTCCTTAATTTCTCTTTCTTCTGTCTTGCTGTTGGTGTAGAGAAATGCAACTGATTTCTGTGCATTGATTTTATATCCTGACACTTTACTGAATTCCTGTATAAGTTCTAGCAGTTTTGGAGTGGAGTCTTTTGGGTTTTCCACATATAGTATCATATCATCTGCGAAGAGTGATAATTTGACTTCTTCTTTGCTGATTTGGATGCCTTTAATTTCCTTTTGTTGTCTGATTGCTGAGGCTAGGACTTCTAGTACTATGTTGAATAGCAGTGGTGATAATGGACATCCCTGCCGTGTTCCTGACCTTAGCGGAAAAGCTTTCAGTTTTTCCCCATTGAGAATGATATTTGCGGTGGGTTTTTCATAGATGGCTTTGATGATATTGAGGTATGTGCCCTCTATCCCTACACTTTGAAGAGTTTTGATCAGGAAGGGATGCTGTACTTTGTCAAATGCTTTTTCAGCATCTATTGAGAGTATCATATGGTTCTTGTTCTTTCTTTTATTGATGTGTTTATCACATTGACTGATTTGCGGATGTTGAACCAACCTTGCAGCCCTGGAATAAATCCCACTTGGTCGTGGTGAATAATCTTTTTAATGTACTGTTGAATCCTATTGGCTAGTATTTTGTTGAGTATTTTTGCATCTGTGTTCATCAAGGATATTGGTCTATAGCTCTCTTTTTTGGTGGGATCCTTGTCTGGTTTTGGGATCAAGGTGATGCTGGCCTCATAAAATGAGTTTGGAAGTTTTCCTTCCATTTCTATTTTTTGGAACAGTTTCAGGAGAATAGGAATTAGTTCTTCTTTAAATGTTTGGTAGAATTCCCCTGGGAAGCTGTCTGGCCCTGGGCTTTTGTTTGTTTGGAGATGTTTAATGACTGTTTCAATCTCCTTACTGGTTATGGGTCTGTTCAGGCTTTCTATTTCTTCCTGGTTCAGTTGTTTCTAGGAATGCATCCATTTCTTCCAGATTGTCAAATTTATTGCCGTAGAGTTGTTCATAGTATGTTCTTATAATAGTTTGTATTTCTTTGGTGTTAGGATGACCTGATTTTTATACCCTGATATTCACACTCACATAAACAGAGCAAGGGTAGCCTGTCTAGGCTACTGCTGCTGCACCAGTTATGAAAATAATGGGAGCATTCCAAGCCACTTGGTAAATAGCTCTGAACCTTTTAAGCATCACTGTATACAATATGTATTCTTACACCATATGACACATTTTGACATTTTTTCTTCCGTTTCTTTTTTTTAAATGCTTGTTTTTAACACACTAAATCGACCCAATATTAGGTTGTGACCTGGTTTGAAAAACACTGAAAATACCTTATAACCTAGTAACTTAGTAATGCCACGCTTCCATCCTTTATATTTGTGTCTGATACAATGGCACTATCTCTGTATTATTTCAGGCTAATCAGAAAAGAAAACAAGAACAGAGAGGCTTTGATATGTAAATGATACAGTATAGTACTGACCTAAAATGGGCACAAAGACCAATGAACAGAATAAGAGCCCAGAAATAAATCCAAGCATATATGTTCAACTAATTTTTGACAAATGCACCGGGAATACATAATGGCTCTGGAAAAACAAGATATTCACATACAGAAGAATGAAACTGGACCCTTGTCTTATTCCATATTTAAAAATCAATTCAAGATGGATTAAAGCCTAGACCTGAACTGTATAACTCCTTGATGAAAACACAGGGAAAAAGCTCCTTGACTTTGACCTTCACTGTGCTTTTAAAAATAGGACACCAAAAGCTTGGAGACCAAAACCAAAAATAAATAGGTGGGACCATACCAAACCAAAAAGCTTCTGTACAGAAAAAAAAAAAAATTAACAAAATGAATAAGCAACCTACAGACTGGGAGAAAATATTTGCAAACCATGTGTCTGATAAGGAGTCAATATCCAAATTACATAAGGAACTAATATAGCTCAACAGCAAAAGCTAAACAAACAAAACCCCAAACAACCTGATTTAAAAATGGGCAAAGGACCTGAATAAATACTTTTCCCAAAGAAGACATGCAACTGGCCAGCAGCTATATGAAAATGTGTTCAATATCACTGATCATCAGAGAAATGCAAATCAAAGCCACAATGAGATATCACCTCACACCTGTTAGAATGGTTATCTTAAAAAAAAAAAAAAAGATAACCAATATGGGTGAGGATATGGAGAAAAAGGAAACGTACGTTTGATGGGAGTATAAATTGGTAGAGCCATTATGGAAAACAATATGAAGTTTTCTCAGAAAGCTAAAAATAGAACGACTGTACGGTCCAAGGAATCCTCTTCTGAGTATATACTTAAGGGAAGTGAAATTAGTTCTATAGAGAAATACCTGTGCTCCCATAATCATTGCAGCATTATTCACAATAGTAAGATATGGGAACAACTTAAAATTCCATCAATGGATAAATGGATAAAGAAATTGTGATATATATACACACACACACACATACACAATGGAAAATTACTCACTGTTAAAAAAGGAGATACTGCCGTTTGCAACAAGTTGGAGGAACAGAGGACATTTATACTAACTGAAATGAGCCACACACAGAAAGAAGAAAACCTGCATGATCTCACTTATACATGAAATCTAAGAAAGTCAATACATAGGAGCAAAGAGAATGGTGGTTATCAAGGTTGGGCAGGTGTGGCAAGTGTGGAAATGTTGGTCAAGGAGTACAAAGTTAGAGTTATGTAGGATGAATAAGTCTAGAGCTATACTGCCCAGCATGATGACTATTGTTAATAATAATGCATTGAGGGACACCTGGCTGGTTTAGTTGGTAGAGCATGCAACTCTTGATCTTGGGGTCATGAGCTCAAGCCCATGTTGGGTGTAAAGCTAACTTAAAAAAAGTAATAATGCACTGAACACTGGAAATTTGCTTAGAGAGTAGATTTCAGTTGTTCTCATCACACATGAAAATAATAGGTATGTGAAGAGAAGATATGTTAATTAGCTTAACTGTAGTCATTTCATTCTGTGTGTGTGTATGTGTGTGTGTATCAAAATAATATAATGTACATCTCAAAACATACAACTTTTATTTAAAAATATGTAAAAGATTTGTAATGATAAGCAAGGATCTGTCAGCATGTGAGACAAATGAAGACTTGACAGTGGTTTGGATGGCAGAAAAGGACAGGAGAATTGAGTTCTCACATGGCACATGAAGGCACAGGCATGCCAAACCCCAAAGAGTCCAGGCCATGGCAGCCCATGCCACAGTCACATTCCGTGCAGAAATTTAATTGCAGTAATTTAAAATTAAATTAACAGTAAAATAATTCTGCTTGTTAAGATGTTGCGGTGTTGCTTGTACTTCATTTATAAAATTGTCTGGGTCTTATACATCATATGAAAGCTGTAAAACTAGGGGCTTTTTAAAGCCCATTTTTATATTTTCACATGTTCAGGTAATGTAAAAAGAAAAATAAGTCAATCCTAGCAGAGTGGTAGTGGCAGGGAAGTCACAAGAATATTTTTCTTCCCATAAAAGGTATAGTACATCATTCAAGTTTAAGAAACGCTGATCTACTGTGGGGAGTAGAACAGGATACATGAATATGAAAATACAAAGGTAAAACTGGTGAAAAGAAAAACAGGAATAGCAGCAGAGAGGGTAAGCTTGAAAAATAAGGCTTTATTCCAGACAAGGGAGACCTGAGGAACAGCATGCTTCTAGAACTTTGGAGATGTTACTACCAATAAAAGAAGTTGACAAACTCATGTGGACAAATATGTAGTCCAAGTAGGAGGAAAACACAAAAATAGACCAGCAGGGAGACCCTACCTCTAATAACTTGTAGTTAGATTTGACCATTCCCTAGAAGAAAGATGGGCAGCAAGCACCCAACCCCTGTGTTCTATTGAGATAAAATACATAGGGCTTAACTTAACCTACTTGTTCAAGAAAGGGTAAGTATAGATTTATTTTAATTTTTTAAACATGAGGGGTACCTGGCTGGCTCAGTTGGAAGAGCATCCAATTCTTGATCTTGGGGTGGTGAGTTTGAGCCCCATGTTGGATATAGATATTACTTAAATAAAAAAAAAACCTAAAAAAATTCTTTTAAACCTGTAGATTTTTTCAATTGTTTTAAAATAATTCCTCAGTTCTGGTGTTAAAGAAAGAAAAATTATGTGGTGCCCAAGTAGAAACACTCCGTCCAGTCAGAACATGTGGAGGCCAAGTATGGAACCCCTGTGAATGAATGGGTTGGTTTTCACTACACAGATGCTGGTTTGTCAAGAGCTCCATTTAGAGACTAAGTTGATTTGAGTATTTCTAGGTAGCCCAGTCTTATAATACCATCCAGATATTTCTAAAAGTTGGAAGGACCAGTTAGTTCATAAAAACCCAACCTGCTGGCTTTTCAGAAGAGAAAAATGAGGTCCCAAAAGGTTAGTTAGTCAAGGTCACTGGCATTCATGATGAAAAATAAAAAAAACATAAGCCAGACAATAATCCTGACTTCCAACTTAGACTTCTTTCCACAGAAACTGGACTCCCCTCTCATGTAATGTTCATATTTTAGAAAACGCCCACTATATTAAACACAAACATGAAACCCATGTGTAGCTACTCCGAGGTCCTTTTAGGGTACATATGTCATTACATATTTTTGGATTCAAATATTCTCAGGACCCTTTGACACGACTTACAATGGGGTAGACTGAGAAGGAAAACACTTATCTGAGGTCCAATCTAGCCATTCACTGGTTATTAATTCACTTCATTTTCTATGAGCCTCTATTTCCTCATTTGTAAAATGGAAGAACACTCTCTTTGATTTCCTCATTGGACTAATATGAAACTGAACTGAGACTGAAAGTCTCAACTGAAAGAACTTGTGTTAATATATTATAGAGGATTCTCAGACATCGCCTTATAAGATGTCAGTTAAATCATCAGAACATGGGCTAATAGAGCAATTGAAATGGAGGGAATGCCTGGGCTCAAATCCACTTACAAGATGTGTAATACCAAACAGAGTTACTTCACCTCTCTATTTCCTTGTTTGAGAAATAATAGTGTTTCTCTTATAGGGCTTTTATGATGATTATACAGATTAATTTCAATAAACTACTGTTTGGCACATAGTAAGTTCTCAATAAGTGTTAACCATTATTATTATCTTGCAAAATTGCTGATGGTGATGTCTTTCTCATTGTTGTAGATGTTTTCTCATTGTTGTACCTATGTGATGCTTTAAAAGCAAACTGAGGGTTGCTGGGGGGAGGGGGTTTGGAAGAAGGGGGTGGTATTATGGACATTGGGGAGGGTATGTGTTTTGGTGAGTGCTGTGAAGTGTGTAAACCTGGTGATTCACAGACCTGTAGCCCTGGGGATAAAAATATATGTTTATAAAAAATAAAAAATTATATTAAAAAAAAGTTAGCAAACTTTAGCGCCTCTGGAAACCATAGATGGGAACCTCTACACCTCTCCTGGGAACCCTTCAATTATTAGCAGTGTAATAGGATAAACAGAACTGCCTACCAGAGCCAAACTGGTAACCAAAGCAATCTGCTGCCCCCACTTCCCAAGTCCTAGTTTACATCAGTGGAAGCCTGAAAGTACGAGACGGGACCAGTGTTTGCATTGACCTATCTGCCGCAGTAGTGCAAAGGGCAGCAGGGGCCTCAGGCAAGGCCACCCCTTGTGGGGATCCTGGCAGCGCATACAAGTCAAACAGGATCAGGGTGGGGCGTGATTTGGCCCAGAGAACCCATTGGCACCAGCTCGTGGAAGGTGGGAACAGGGAGTGCCCCAGATGAGTCAATGGGTGGCATGTTTCCCTCTGAGAAGTTGCCAAAAATGCCTCTCAGGCACTGGTTAAGAGGCAGTGAGTACAGGGGTGGCTGAAAGGCCAACCCCTTCAGGGTCACTCCAATTTCTCTCACACTTCTGTGCCTTTACAGTTATGATTTTTCTCTGCTTGGAATATCTTCTTCTCCCTACATGCTGGATAAAAACCTAGTCCTAGCTCATTCTTCAAGTCCTAATTCAAATATGTGGGCAAAATTTCTGGGCTCTATTAAGCAGAGCTAGGTGTTTTGGACAGCACACAACTGTGTATGTATCCCATGCACTATACACTTAAATACTCCATCTTACATACTTCTATCTTACATACTCCACCCACTACAGCACATTATAACTGTTTGTTGCTATATGGTCATGCCAGTGGGGATGCTCACAACAAGATTTCTTCTAGCTTTGTCCACAAACCTTGTCAAAGTGGTCAGTCTAAAGGGGCATGTTTCTACCATACAATCTTGCTTCCAGCCGCAGCTGAATGGACAAGGGGAACCAATCCCTAGAAGGTGATGGGGGCCAGGTGAAATCAGATTCTCATAGTCAGGGATTTGAACTGGGAAAGACTCTAGCAATGATCAGTGGTAACTGAAGCTAAAAGGTCAGGACGTGCAGAGAACCTGATGTAGTGGTTGCTGTGATGTGCTGCCCAGATCCCATTCAGGAATAAAGGATCTATTCCCCCTGCTGTTGAGGTCACTGCCAGCAGACAACCCTCAGTTGTTAGCTTTTCTGGGGGAAATGTCTCTATTGAAGATATCCCCTCTCCCCACCTAAGCATGTATCCTTCCCAGGGAAGCCCAATTCCAATGACTGCTTGGGAAAATTGAGTGTCATCTCAGCTTCAGAGTGACCTGTGTAGTTGGTTGAGGCTTTTGTCAGTACTAGGTTGACCAACTGTCCCAGTTTGCCTGGGGTGGAGAGGTCTCCGGGACAGAGGCAAAGATCTGGAAAGCCCCCAGCCAATGAATAGCATGCAAGTCAAGGCAGCACTGAAGCTCAACTTCTCTCCCTATTTATTTCTACCAATTTTGTTTTCTTTCCATGGGTGGGAATCCCAAGAGCTCTAATAAACCTAGTAAAACTCTAGTTTTAAAGAGGTAGTAAACCTCTTACTACCTCTAGTAAACCTCTGGCTTGTTAATCACCATTTCAGGGTCTGCTTCCTAGAGGATTCAACCTATGACACTGGAGAAGTGATAATGTAAAAGTTTAAGTGATAAGGCATTGACAATTCTAAATAAAGAGAAACTATAAGGTAGAGAAAAGATATGTTATAGGGAGCCCTGAAGTTACTTGGTGATGGAAGTGAAAGAAGCTGATGATAGTAGTTATATCGATAGCAACTCAATGGGTTGAGGGTTCTAGAATCATTTTGGGTCTCTAGTAAACAGGTCTTCTTCATTCTTTTGTAATTTTTATTATAAACTGAAATATTTTGTTCATCAGTTTACTATTTTTTTAAGCTGGAATAAAAATTCCATAGGTTTTGGACCAGGGATTATAGTCTTTGGTGAGACTCAGAACTATCCTTTAAGGTCATACTTCAAGAAGCATTCTTCTGTCATGGTGTCGGTCTTAAATTTGGGCACCTCCACTTCCCATGTTGCTCTCTGTGTTCCTACTATAAAGTCTCCACTTACATGAGATGGTTTGGATAGTTTCCCACCTTTGTATCCAAAAGATTAGCACTTCTGCATCAGCAAGGGATTTGGTTGTTGGCCACAAAAACCAAATCAACCACTCTGCAAATCTTAAGGGAAAGAAATAAACTTACTGGAACAATGTTAGGGGGTTCTCAAGATCAAAGAAAGACAAAGGCTAGAAAATAGGCAAGAACCAGAGGATCTGCCACTAACATCATGATGACTAGAGCCTTTAGCTATCCTCAAGGTTCTTATAACACCGTCAAGATTCCAATGTCCTGGGAGAGCATCTGATTGGCTGGGCCTAGACATATGCTCATCCTGGGGCTGCAAAAGGAATGGAAAAGGAAGAGGGAGAGGAGCAGCTAGCAACATTGGCTTCTGTGGTGTGAAAGTGTACTGACTATCTCAAAAAACAGTATGGGGGATTTCCCAAACAAGGGAGTGATATGCTAAGAGGAAGTTGGGGTTAAGGGCTGGAAGCCAAAAAACAACAGATGTCCACTTCAGTGTCCACCTCCCTCCTAGGCTAAAAGCTTTTAAATCATGGACTATGAATTTTCATCTTTGTATCCTATATGTCTAGTTCCTGGAACTCAGTAGGTGCTTAATAGATGTTTTTTGTTTGTTTGTTTTTAAGAAATTGCAAATTAGGTGATTTCTCTTGTTCAAGAAAGCAACACATACAGGACACAATTCTTAGAGGCTTTAAAATCTAGAAGCGGGCTTGGGGCATACAGACAGTACACCTATATACATATGAATCATGTGTGATGGACATACTGTAGAGTACAGCCATGTCTCCATCTGTGTCCTGGGTGAGGACAGAAGGAGTTCTGTCATTCTGCCCCTCTGGTTGTATTGTCATGAGTAGAAGACCTAGTCACCCTGTGATCCATGAAAAGGGTGCCTAACTAAAGAGGAGGGATTCTTTTTCACCCTCTTCTAGATACCACATTGTCTGCCCCCCCCCCAAAGCAATCACATGCAAACCTGTCTTCCAGGGAAAGTTTAAAGTTCACTCAGAGCTTGAAGGATACATTAAAATTTTCCTGAATCAGGGATATAGAAAAACCAACCACTGTGCCCCCAGACTGGCTCCATCCCCTTCCCACCAAAATTGGGGGGGGGGGGGCGGGTGAGGCACTCAGTGCCCAGACCTCAGGATATTCCATGTCAGGCTCCAGATTGTGCTCCCCACAGATGCTCTGTCTTGCCCTCATGCAAGAGGGCTTTATTCTCTTCTTTTGCTTTATTCTCTCTCTCCATACTCTCTCTTCCCAACCTAAGTCCTGGCTTACTCACCCCAGACTATTTTCTGGGACACTCTGTGCTTCTCTCAGAATTCACCAAGTCTCATATCCTCTTTTGTGTCTTGTAATGGTCTGGCTTCTGGAACCTGCTAGAAGTCAAAGGCATAGTCTAGGCTGCCATTTCTCCTGTTGGTGAAAAGACTTCAACTAAAGAGTTCCACGATAAAAGGGTTGGGAGTTCCCACTCCCACTACTAACGACTCTTGGCTTTGCTCTGGGCATCTAAACCAAATAATACACATATCTTTCACTGCTAAAACTAGTCTCTTGCTGAAAAACCTCAAGTTTAGACAAGATAATCATATAGTTCCTGGTAATATTACTTTAATTTACTGTCCTCAAAGAGTACTTATCCACCTTCCAACTCTGGGTTAGATTTTAAAAAAATCTGTTCTTTTAAATTGACAATGAAGCCACCTGTTCCAGTCTCTCCTTTTTTCCTGGATTTCTTTCTGTGAGACGGGGGCAGGGGTATGTGAAGACTATCCTCACACGCATACATGCATTAAAGGGAAAGACAGGAGGAAAATGGTGACAAAGGCAGCTAGTTGTCCCCTAATATCCATTCTCCCCCTTTTCTATAGCCAAAACAAACAAACAAACCTTAATTTTTAGTTACGTACATCCTGGCCAGAATATAGCCTGCATTTCCCAACCTCCTTTGCAACTAAATGTCATCATGTGACTGAATTCTGGCCAACGGGATGTGAGTGAGAATTTCCTGTGTAATTCCTGGCTGGTAACCTTAAAGGGAAGGAAACTGCTTTTCCTTTTCCTCTTTCCTTCCCCCACTTCTCCCTTCCTGCTGGCTGGATCACAGACATGGCAGTAAGTCATCTCAGACAACATGTATGAGGGCAACATCCTAATGGAGGCAGAGCAACAAGATAGAAGGAGTCCAGATCTCTGACACATTTCAGTTGCCGTAGCAGCCCTGAATTATTAATGCCCAAACAGTTCCTAAGGGAAAAATGCATTTCTAGTTTATGTCGCTATTATTTTGGATTTTAGAGCAGCTGATTCTATATCTCAGGGATCAGTAAACTATGATTTACAGGCCAAATCTGGCCCATGACCTGTTTTTCAAAATAAAGTTTTATTGAAACACAGCCATACTTTTTATTTTTGTGTTGTCTATGGCTTCAATGGCCAGGTGCAATAAGATCATATGGTTCACAAAGCTTAAAATATTTACTATCTGGAACTTTACAACAAAAGTTTGCCATCCTCTGCTATATCCTATTAATTCATATGTATATCAGGATATTAATGATGGTTTCTTCAGGATATTTTATTTTCTCCTTATGTTTTCCTCATTTGATCAGTCAATCCTCCAAAAAAAAAAAATCTCCACACAAAATGGTGAATTTATGCTCGATACCACCCTGTATAAGACTGCAATATCTACACTTTTATTATCACTGCCTTCCATGCCAGAAACATTTGAGCCACTCACCACCTTTTACAAAAACATGGGATCTGATATCATATTTGGTAGGATGATTTTGTTTGCTTGTAGCCAGAATTTGACTTAATAGGTATAATTTATTGGCTCCATCCCTCTCTCCATCTCTTGGCTCTGCTAATTTGAGATAATTTGTTTATCTTAAAGTGGGCTTTTTGTGCTCTGAAAATATGGTTGTTGGAAGATTGGAGCTTACATCTCTCTGGCTAATAGTTCATAAATGTGTCCACATATCAGATTTCAAAGACAATTCTGGTTGGACTTGCCTGAGTCAAAATTTATGCCTGAACCAATCAATCATTGTATCTAGGAGGAGGGGATGATTTGATTAGCCAGGTGAGGAGGCTCAGTGTCAACAAAGGCATGGATTTCTCTCAGAAGAATGGTTTTATTACCTAAAAAGGAAGCCCAGGAAATAAAAACAAGATAAAACAAACCAAACTAACCAACAAACAAAGCAAATAGCTGCTCATTCCAGGCAACTTAGAACCCTTGTATATAGTTTTGATTGCTTCTGGGTGTGTGATGTTACATTTACTTGGATGCTAATGTTCATCTCTATTGTCTGAATTGGATGTGAATTGATGATTGTGTAAGTTACTACGCCAAACCTAGCACATCACAGTGTCCATGTCAAATGGGAGTACTTCTTTTTTATTTTTCCTTTTTTTTCCCCTTTAGCCATGACTATAGTTTACAAAATCTAAACATCTGAAAACTGAAATATAGGCAACATCCAGCTTTCTGCAAGTAGCAGGATGTAAATAAAAAAGAAGGATTAAGGGGTGCCTGGGTGGCTCAGTGGGTTAAAGCCTCTGCCTTCGGCTCTGGTCATGATCTCAGGGTCCTGGGATCAAGCCCCACATCGGGCTCTCTGTTCAGCAGGGAGTCTGCTTCCCCCCCCTCTCACTCTCTCTCTGCCTGCCTCTGCCTGCTTGTGATCTCTGTCAAATAAATAAATAAAATCTTTAAAAAAAAAAAAAAAGAAGGATTAAGCAGTAGCAGGAAAAGGCGGGTATAAGGAGTTAGACATTGCGGAGTTGAGGTTCTGATGTTCTACTTCTTGAGTAGACCATTTATTTAGCATCTTTGAGACTCAGTTAACACTTCTCTAAAATGGAGATGATTAGGTTGATCTCTCAGGATTGCTTTAAGGATTAATTCTTTAACCTGACAGTGGGTTCCACTCTGGGTTTTGAATTATTTGAGTGCAAATTTGCGTCTGTCAGTTGGGCTCTCAAGTTACTGTCAGCCCACAAAGAAGCATTTGGCAAGAGAAAATTTGTTGACTGAGTAAAATTCAGAGGTGAAAAAGCAACTTGACTCATATCTATGACATTATCAGATTAAATCTTTTCTTGTACCCATGGAGTTTCAGGTAAGGGTTTGGAATCTATCATTTTCTGTAGGTTTCCAAGGGGATCCCAGGAGGAAGCCAATCATTTTGTTAAATGCTGTTTCAGTTACTACCTACTTTTGAAGATGGTAGATGGTATTTTTCTTTTTCTTTTCTTAAATTCTTGTTCATTCATCTCAGTCTAATCACATAGGGACTAGGAGAGAACAATAGGGCATCTCAGAAATTCTAGGTTACTTTCTTGTTTCTAAGCCACAATACACTTGCCAGGCTTTAATCTGCCCATGCCTCAAATGACTCGTCTATAAAGTTGAGATAATGGTCTTGAGTAACTTATTGGGTTAAGAAGCTGACATATGACCATTAGGAGATAAAGGGATAACCCAGAATTTTCAAATAAGATGGTATCAAGCAGTAAGCTGCCAAGTCAGGATGAAGACAATGAAGTCTCAAAAACTTACTGTCTGAACAGTATGAAAAGCCATAAGCATTCATGCATTCTACTAATATGTTATGGAGCAAGACAGAGAAGATCCCATCTGTCTCCGAAGAGAAAACAGGGGCACAGAGAGAACTATTTAATGTCTCAGTGTCCTATGGACGGCTCTTCTAGACTGTTAGGAACAAACATTTACTCAGTTGTTCCAGGTGATAGGGTTTACTGTAGGGATGCTTAGCTAGTAAAAAAGCACAGAAAGCCAACATCAGCTGAAGAGCTCTTCTAGTGGAGATCTGGAAGCTTTCTCAAGACTTCATACCATTCCAGACCCCACCAGCCACTCTAATGATGCATCTCTCTGGTGACTCAGCTGTCCCTTTGTTGTTTCTCCTGGACTGATTCTGCATCTACTACTGTTGATGACTTCTGCTCCCCCACCGCCTACTTTCTGTTCAATCTCATTCTTCTTGCTCACCCACTGCATGGGATGCTTGCTTACTGGCACCTCTTATGGCTTTCTTGGTTTTCTCAAATGCTAGTTCTTCCAACTACTCTCTTTCTATGTGGCTCAAATTCAAATTTTCCTAGAAAGAGAAACTGCCTGTAACACAAATACCTTTGGCTCAGGCACACAGCCCTATTCAAACATTTGCAGCCAGGGTGGTTGGGTCTTATTATCTAAAACATGGTATTTTATATATAAGCTAGGAAAAAAAAGGTCTATTTAACTCTCAGGCATCTTCATTCCATGTCCATTACTTGAATATATTTGTTTAATCTCTGCTTTGTACCGTAAAATTATTGAGGCTGTTACACTGATAACTCCACTGTAATACAGATGGTAACCTATATCTTATACAAGGTGCTAAAATGCTCTGTGGAAATTCAGTGAGAAAGTTGATTTGAAACTGGTAATTCAGAAAGGCCTCATGGGTGAGGTGAGAATAAAATGGAGCATTGAAGGATGAATAGAATTTTGATGGAAAAGAGTAAGGATAGTATGCTCTAGGCAGGGGAAATAGTGTAAAAAAAAAAAAAGCACAGGGGATGGGTGAGCTATCTAGTTTCAGTATGTCAGAGGCTTTCACAGGTAGAGAGGAAGGGGAGCTAAATGTGAAAAATTTAAATGCCAAGCTAAAGAGTCTGAACTTTATTTATTGGGTTGACATTGGAGTAAGCATTAAAGATTTCTTTTTTTTTTTTTTTTAAAGATTTTATTTATTTATTTGACAGACAGAGATCACAAGTAGGCAGAGAGTAAGAGAGAGGAGGAAGCAGGCTCCCCGCGGAGCAGAGAGCCCGATGTGGGGCTCGATCCTAGGACCCTGGGATCATGACCTGAGCTGAAGGCAGAGGTTTTAACCCACTGAGCCACCCAGGCGCCCCACATTAAAGATTTCTGATGTGAAATCTCATTAAAGATTTCCAATGTGAAATCCACTGACAGGATTGGAACTGGTTTTAGAGTCTTCCGACAGCTGGGTACGTAATGGGTTGAGGTGGGAAACAATGGAAGACAAGGAGATCTTTATTGTTATGCTAGGGTGTGTCAGAGAAAACAAAATTAGAAAATAAATGTGAAATATATGTCAGAGGTTGCGAATAAGAGCTTATGCTTACTGACTGCTCACTGTGTGTAGCCTGTGCTGGGGGGTTTCTGTACCATATTTTATTTAATCCAACAATGATATTATAAGGTAGGGATTATTAGTCTTATTTACAGGTCATGAAATAAAGATTCAGATTAATGCAGTAACAACCTGTTAAAGATCCCATGTTAATGAGTGAAAGAACTGGAATTTATTCTCAGGTCTGGAGGACTCCAAAAGTCATGCTTTCTGGAGTCCTCTAGATCGCCTTCCAAAGTCACTGGCAACTGACTTAATGAAGGGGCAAGAAAAAGGCTGTGGAAAGTATGTCAAGTTCTCAAGAGTGGTTAATGGGGAGTGTCCTAGGGCTATGGGCAGGAATTAAATTAGGAGTACTTTTTTGGAGGGGGAGTTGGGAGTTTAAAAGGAAATCTGGGGAAATGAACGAGATTATGATCTTACTTAGACCTTCCCTTAAGGCAAAATGCATGAATCAACCTAAGCAGCAGCGGAAGTCATAGGACATAAAGATGTCAGGAGACTGACTCAGTATTACAAAAGTGGACCAATCAAGTACTCCATCTCTTCTTTTGTATCTGGACTGGTGTGAATAACCACTCTGTTCTAGAAACCACATTACCTTACAAATCTGACTGATCTTTTGCACCTGCTTGCTGGTATTGAACAATGTCAGCATTTGGCCCCAGCCTACCCATTCGTTTAGAGGAGAGCCCTGCCTAAAGCCCTGGGGAGGAGGTGGCAGTCATGTTTGTAACACACGATCCCACCAACCTGGCTGCAGCTGGCCAAGCTACGGATTGACTTATAACCTAAGCTCCACCGGGTGGTTATTAATACTGAAGGATGGACTAGTTGGCACCAAGACATATCTGGTAGATAGACTTGTGTCTTTAATTTACTTAACGTAACAACCAAATAAATAGTGTTTTAAGGACAAGGCTGAGTCCCTATGATTTCCTCTTATCACTGCATCCTCCATGTCCAGCCTCATGTCTGGTACATTGTAAGCAGTTGATAAATATGCATGGATGAATGTATATTTAAATCTTAGCTGAGGACACAGCTTTGGTTCAAATGGGGTTATGGGATTGTGTATAGTTATTGTGTGTGCTTTTGCTACACTACTAAACAATTTATTTTATTTTATTTTTTATAGACAGTTATATCCATGTCTATCTTCCTTAATAATTATTATAAATGCTAATAATGCTAGGCATTTTTCTGAGTGTTTTATGTGCACTGTTGCTTGTTACTTCTTCATAGTAACACTAAACATTAGTTACTCTTCTTGTCTCCTTTTGAAGGATGAATATATGTTCCTGGGAAGTTCTTTTGTCTAAAGATTACAAAGTTAATTAAATGGAGGAGTCCAACTTTCTCTGCTGAGTTTGTGCTCATGACTCTTCCAGCTACATTGTACTTTTGAGTTAGATAGTAAGCTCTCTGAAGTCAGTTGGACTCATCTCCATTACTTAATACTTGTCACCTAACAGGTGGTCAGAACGAGTGTGTGACGTTGAATTGAATCATCTTATCCCAACTTGGCCAACATAGGCTGTATCATTTGATGTTACATATTATCTAATATGTAATATGGAGAGGCTTGGTCTTGCTAGGTAAAATGAGAGTTCAGATAATATTGGGGAAAATTGTCAGAATTTGGGGGTAAAGGGGAGGTAAAGTAAGATCTCTGGGGCCAGAAAATCCAGAGCAGGATAGTTAGGCTAAGGGCTCTGCACACACTATGTTGTGATCATGGAAGATGTTTGAGAGGATGGCGAATGAGCTAGTCACGTGGGGCAGAAGTTCTGAGGGCAGAATGTCACTGATACTTCTCCCCATTCTGGAAGACTACCTTGATAGTTGGAGCAATGTTGGCAGTCCTCATTTTAAGAAATCAACTTTCCTGCCTCAATGGACATTTAGTGGGTATTGCAAATTCAATAGTAAAATTTTGAGTATTTGGGTTTTCCTCTGAAAATACATGACTTTTCCTCTGGAAAAATGACTGTGGCTTTCAATCTGTGGGAAGTCAGTGTTCTTAGAGTCGAAGGTATTTTCACCATAAGGTGTAACTTGGCCTGGGCTTATACAAAGAAACCTTTGTAGTGCATTCTCCTGGTACATCTGGTGCCTCAGAGAAGTGCATGCAGGCCCCACAGGTGGTCCACAGCAGATGTGTTGGATTCAGAATCTTGCAGCCTGCCTCCTAGGACCTTTCAGCTTTTCCTCTGGTTCAGATATGGGGACACCTGCAAGCCTATTAAAGAGAAGTTTATCTAGAACCTATGTGAGACCTGGAAGCCCAAGTCACATCAACATGGAACCCGTATTGCAGAGTACCACTCCAGGAGGGACAGAGGGTGTCCTTAGTGACAGAGAAGGTGAAGTACTCTGATGTCACTCTGAGCTGTTTTGGGGTAGCTTTGGTAGCTTGTGACATCATGGCAGTGGCACAGGAGGTGGTGGCATTGGCAGCAGCAGCAGGTCAGGCATACAGAAGCTTTATGTGGAACTCTGTGTGGTTTGGTCATACCTTTGCCATCTGTGTGGTGTACCATTGTGGGCATGAGAAGCTTCTGCTGTAGTTCTTTCTAGGAATTCATAGGAAGGCTATAGAGAGAAAAAAATGACATACTCCCAGGATATCTGAGAAGACAGTCTCATGAGGACATACCAGATATCTTCAAGGGCCTCCCAGAAGTTGTTGAGGGAATTTTGGAGATAGGGGAGAGCTAAAGATCCTGCAATAGCAGGCTGAAAAAGGTTACAAAATTTGTGTGTGAACCGATTCCCCTCAGGATTGTGCTTCTTGAGAAACTTAGCTTACAGGCAGATTAAGAACAGGTAAGGTTTTCTGTTTCCAGGTCTTCACAGCATGCCTAGCATTCCATGTAAGGAACACAAGCTTCAGGCAGCAGGAAGGGACGGATCTTCTGACACCATCCCACCCCGTTTATGGGTTTGACAACCTGTCAGCTCCATGCCTGTAGATGCCTCCGCATGAGTCAGTCTGTTAGAGCCTGTCAACATGAATAGATGTGTGTTTTCCGTGCTGATAGCCCAAACAGGAAATGTTGGCTTGGTTTCTATTACTGAATGAAAACTTGATGAAAATTTGGAATCTCAAACTAAATGTTAATTTTAGGTTGATATGGTTTTATTTTTAAAAATTCAATCTTGGTGCCTGTTTATTTTTTTTTTTTTAAGCAGGATGTTAAAAAGGAACTCTCTCTATCTTAGAGGTTTTTCAGAAGCTTCAAAAGCTGAGAACAGTATAGTGGCTGCCCAGTGTAGCCGCTTATGACCGATAACGGGCTAGACCATCTGTGTGAAATATGCTGAGAAATTATAGGCTTTTTCTGTCAGTTTTAGCCCAAGAGCCATGCCTGGGCAATAGAAGGGGAAAAGAAAGAAATGAGGAGACCGAGGAATGGGAGTGGTGGGAGGAAATCCATGAGGTACATCATGGGGGTTCTGAGCATTTCTGTGCCTATTACGTAGAGATGGGGGGGTGCATTCCCTTCACCTTACGCCAAGTAAGGAGGGCTTTTGGGGAGCTAGTTGCAGAGATGGGTAAAAGTCTCCTGGAGCTTAGAGGCACAAGGACTGGTGTGTGACTCTCAAAAGGAGTCTACAGGTCTGGGGCTGGGTTGATCACCTTCTCTCTGACAGCAGAGTGAAGATGGTCAGTGGTATCTGAGTAAGCTGTACTGTTAATAATTGTGAACTCATGGCATGTGGCCCCTGAAAGGAAGTTGGTCTAGTGTCATCCTCAAAGATAGCTGGACCAATGGTCTTTAGAGGATCTTACTTTGGTGAGAGTTCTTAGCTACAGATTACAGAACCCTCCAGTCAGAACCACAGGAAGAGATTTAGTATAGGGCATTAGTGACTTCCAGAATCTTTGGAACAGGTTTTATGTCTGGTCTCTGGGAAACCAGTCTCAGAACCTCACCCTGGGGAGAAAGCTGCTGCTGGCCGTCTATTGACTCCAGGACTGAGCTGTACCTGCAGTCACTGACATCAATGCCATGGAAGCCATGTCCACCTGCCATTTTCTCACATGACTAACTCTGACATGAAAGCTGTAAGGGCCTATTTAGCCAAAGCGATTCCATCCAGTTAAACAGTGATTTTGTTGTTTATGCAGTAAAACTTAAACTGACCCTGCCCCCCAGGGAACTTACTTAAAAGCAAGTCCGGGAAAACAGTCCCCGGTAAGAAAGCCCAAACACAAGGGCAGGTCAGGCCAGGTGGAGACATCTAATCAGTGGGGCACGCATACTATCTCCCTAGCTACCAAGGAGTGTGGGTTCCGCCTCTTGGGCACCAATTCTGACCAAGGTGATAGGTTAATTCAAATATCTGCTAGGGTAAGTTGTAATTCAATTGGCCACCCGTGAGTGACCTAGCATGACTGTGCAGCTTGCTCTGTGTGTTACAATCTCATTGGCCACCTGTGTGTGGCCAGGCCCAACTACATGGCCTTTGCTCTATAAAAGTTAGTCTGTAAGGGAGGAAGGGGTTGCCCTCTCTGTAAGAGGCGGTCCTGACCGGTCAGTTTGATTCTCAATGCTTGGTGTGAAATAAAGCTTTGCTTGATCTTCGCTTTGTATCAGTCTCACTCCTTTGATTATGGACCTAAGAAAAGCCTCATGTGGTACCTCTGATCAGCAGAATCTTGGTCACATGTCCATCTCTAGCACTAAGGGAACTGGAAAAAGTTGCATTGTGGATTCTTCCATGGGAAGCTGGAGTTCAGACTCTGGGGAACTGTAAATATGCAAGAGGGTATGAAAATGACAGTTGTCCAGTTACCTTGAAAGAAGGGTTGGCTGTTGGAAATCAGAGCCAAAGGGAGACATCTAGGCAGCCAGCTGGAGGACAGGCAATGCCTAGAACAAACGAGTCAGATTTGGAAGTGCCTAGAAGGAAGTTTTCCAAAGAGTCAGCTGCAGAGCTCCAGGAGACCGTGAGCTAGCTGTGGACATCTACCATGCCACAGAGCACCAACGCCCCTTTTCAACTGCTCCACTCAAGTAAGAAGCCCTTTCTTCCAACTTCCCTTCTTACCATCCCCCTATTCTGGACACTGATTGTCCTGCAACTAGGAAGTGGGAGAGGAGCAAGGGTAAATGTACTTACCTACTGTAAACTGTGTTGAAGGATGGGTAAATGGTCAACCAGGTGAAAACTTGTAGTCCTTCTCCCCCAGCTAGTTTTATTGAGATATAATAGATACATAATATTTATAAATTACATAATTACTACTACCATAGGATTAGCTACCACCTCCATCCTGTCACATAGCTATCATTTCTTTTTTGTGGTAAGAATATTTAAGATCTAATGTGCTATGGTGAGTGCTGTGAAGTGTGAAAACCTGACAATTCACGGATCTGTACCCAGGGGGCTAATAACACATTATATGTTAATAAAAAATTAAAAATTAAAAAAAAAATTAAGATCTAGTCTTAGAAACATCCAAGTGTATGATAGATAATAGTATTATTAACATGCTGCACGTTAGATCCTCAAACTTATTAATATATTTTTAAAGATTTTATTTATTTACTTGATAGAGAGAGATAGTGAGAGCACAAGCAGGGGGAATGGCAGACAGGGGGAGATGGAGAAGCAGGAAGCAGGCTGCCCAAGGAGCAGGGATTCTAGTGTAGAATTCGATCCCAGGACCCGGGGACCATGTCCTGAGCCATAGACAGATGCTTAACCGACTGAGCCACCAGGTGACCCCAATCTTATCAATCTTATAATGAGAAGTTAGTACCCTTACAACATCTTGCCATTTCTCTCCCCCTGTGATCTCTGGTAACCACTACTCTATACTCCCTATATCTCTGAGTTTTGCTTTTTAAAATTTCACAGTGAAGTGATATCACAGCGTTTTTCTTTCTCTGGTTTGGTTCACTTAACATACTGCCCATAAAGCCCATTCAAGTTGTGAGAGCTTGTAGTTTTGATTGTTTTGTTATTACATTGGATTGGTCTCTATTTATAGTTGAAAGGACCTGAGGACCTTTTAGTACCTAAGAACAATGGGGAAAATTTGGGATCTCACCTGAGATTTTACCCCAGATAAGGAAGAAGACCAAAGAGGACACTGAATGCACAAGAAAAAGAATAAAATGAATTCTGTCTGCCCCCTGGTGAGGCTAGTTTATTCAATTAGTTGGTTATAAGCATTATTATTATGAGGATTTATCTATTTTTGCTTTAGTTTTGTTCTGTTCATAAAATCAACTAAAAATACAGTAGACAATGCAGAAAAAAGAAGGCAAGGAAGACATTTACAGCTTATTGTTGTTGATAGCGAGAGAGGGAACACAAGCACAGGGGAGCTGGAGAGGGAGAAGCAGACTCCCTGCCGAGCAGGGAGCCTGATATGGGGCTCCATCCCAGGACACTAGGATCATGATCTGAGCCAAAGGCAGATGCGTAATGACTGAGCCACCCAGGCACCCCATGGTTGCTGTTTTTATCCCCAAAGCCTGGCTGTGGAAAATCGAGAATAAGAGAGATCAGTACAAATTCCTGAACAAAGAGTAACTTAATAGTACCACTGTGCTATTCTCTTTATAAACATTATTGTCTTTTATCCTTAGAAGAGCCCAGTGAAATAGGTATAATCATCCCTAGTTTATGGATGAAGAAACTGAGTCTAGGGCAGACTAAGCTACATCTACAGTGTATTTCAACAGTCAAGTGGGGGCTCCATCCCTTAATCTTACTCTGCTGCCCAACTGATTTGTGCTGTGTCTTTGATGTGTCATTTCTGTTACATAATAACAGATGGCTTTTACCGAGTACTGTAGATATTTCAGTGTTCTATGAACTTCATACATTTTCTCATTTCATTCTCCCATCATGTCTACAAGATAAGTGCTATTTTTGTTCTCACTTGACAACTGCAAAGTGTCAGACAAACTTGCCTTAAAGTCATGTTAAGTGGTGAGTAGTGGAATGGGGTTATCTATTCTGGCAGGGAGACTCCTAACTACCATATTCTACCACTATGGGATGTACCAAGATTGAATCAAAAAGAGAAAAGACCAGTCCACCAGATTCCTAACCTTCCAGGAATGAGCGTTGAAATAGTCTTCCTTCTTAAGTTCCTTGTGCCATTTCCTATCCCTGCTGTTCTACCCCCATTTCAGTGGGAAGGGTTCAAGGAGAATCATCCCTTCCAGGTGAGGCAGGAAGCTATCTCTCATCTCTCCCTGGGATTCTAGTTCATATAAACCCTCTACTACGTCTGCAAATCCACCTTCTACCTTGATCTATGAACTAGTGGTAAAACATCTCTTAGGAGACAAAGTGTTTCAATGAGCCATTTTGTTGGAGAAAGGACCATCTGGACAGGCAAGGCTGAATGAGAAATGCAATAAATATTAAAACTGCCCAACAAAGAAATATGTAAGACTTTGTTGGAAAGATCAGGAAGGTCTTGACTACATGGCAGGATGAGTCAGGCATCAAGTGAAGGAAAGAACCAAAGAGAATTCTTTGAGGATCAAATTGACCAAATTGATTTTAAAAGAAAGGAACTCATATTCAACTTTGTGGTTTTCTGTAATAAGCAGTGATGTAATATCTCAACCTTTGAGTGAAGTCTGCTACACATAATCTTAAATTGGTGGCGCTTTGGAAAGTGAAGTGTTTAAAGGGTTGGCTTGAGGACAACACCTTGAGGAAATCCTCTTGTGGAGGATGAAGCAGGAAACAAAGGTGGAGAAACAGTAGAAGTAGGAACCTCAGAGGGTTAAAGAAAATATGAGTCACCTCCCCTTTCCAAGGCACTTTGGCATGGTGGGAGGAATGCTACATTTATAGGGTGTGTATAATGGGTATTTGAGCCAATTTCTAACTAAATTCATGGCAACCTGAAGAACTTGGGAGTACCCAGAGTTGCACCTCTCTTCTTGCTCCACACTGTCATCTTCTTTTGCTACAGATCTTCCAACTCATCCTCAGTCTCTATCTTCATCTTAGCCACTTCCATTTAAAACAGAATTTAATTTCTCTCCTGATCTAAACTGGGCTCCATTCCCTGGCTTCTCAGTCTCTCTCTCTTTCTCAATTTCTCAATTAAGGAATGGTATCCTGGGTGAAAATCTTTCCACATCAGTCAGCTCCTGAGAACATCCCTCCCGTTTTCTATTCCACCTTCACTCATTCATTTTATCTCAGGTCCACGTGCAGAAACTGGGAAGAAGTTGGGATTTCTGTAGACCCACCTTGGGGAGGAGATGCACGAGTTAGCATTTGGTTGCAGAAAACAAAACAGACTCTAGTCAATTT
Source organism: Mustela nigripes (assembly GCF_022355385.1). Lineage (NCBI taxonomy): Eukaryota > Metazoa > Chordata > Mammalia > Carnivora > Mustelidae > Mustela > Mustela nigripes. The sequence goes on along the minus strand of NC_081557.1, from coordinate 223,327,194 downwards.
TAAACAGAAAAGCATTTATTAATGAGTATTCAGTGGCTTAGATAACCACTGCGAAGGTTGAGTTTACAGGAACAACACTCAAGCCATGCCATAGAACCAGAACGCCAAATTAGCTACAAAAACTTCCATAATCAAGAAGTTGCTTCTGCAGCTGCTGGCTCCAGTACCAGCCACCACCATAATAAAAAAAATCCAACACAATAGTCAGGACACCAACATTATCAAGAATATGCCATAATCAGTGAACCCCTCATAACTTGCCAGCTGTAGAATCCCTACTTAGACAATGGATGACTTTGGTCCTGCCACTAGACCCACACAAAGGTAATGACCAGTTGCTGGGACCATGCTGATTCTGCCACAGTGCTATTTGCCTGCAGAAATGGCAGAAGTAGAACAGTAGTATTCATCTTGGTGTCTACCTCAAATCTCACACTGGTGATTTCAGTAATGTAATCAAAATGATGCCTAGAACTCTAGCTGCAAGGAAGCCTGGGAAATACTGTTTAGCTTTCTAACCTCTTCTGCACAGGAAGGCATTGGAAGAAGTTTGGACAGGATGTTGCACTTTGATCAATTGTGTTTATCACAGATGGTTAACTTCGCTCTTCAGTGACACTTCAGAATCTTTTTCCAAATAGATTTATTGCCCACCACTCTGGAATGACTAGGGATAGTCCTGTTGGGCTCAGGAAAGAAAAACTCATTGTCAACTATTATTTGTCATAATTGCATTGTAGTCTCTTCCAACTTGTTAATGCACAGTAATTTAGGAATGGCCAAACGCAGTTAATAGCTGTTACCCTCCTCAGTACTAAGCCATTGCATAAGTTTGTTGGCTTGAGGCCCATGAGGTAGATCTTTTTGCTGAGGCAGTACTGATAGCAGAAAGGATAAAATATTTCAGATTTTTTCTTTTTCTTTTCTTTTTTTTTTTTGTCTAGGCAAATACAATAAGCAACAAATCAAGTAATTGATACATATTTTCAGCACCATGTTTTAATTTTCTCCATCTCTCTTGCAGGCTGGAATCACATGTACTATCTTTTCTCTCTCTCTCTTTTTTTTTTTTCAGTCTTTGAGTGTTCTCCAGTTATGTCCAGCTTGTTCCAGTCATTAGTACACTCTTCCCAAGATAGTCCAGTCCTACTAGAAACAGGAAATACTGGAAACCTCACTAGAAAACCGGGGCCATTTTTGGCCCAGTTTTGCCACAGTTTTGATAAGTATCCAAACTTTTGCTTGTTTATTCAAATTGAGCTTCTGAATCTCTTGAGATTCAACCCTTGCAACTGGTAAGCCAACAGCCTCAAGGCTGTTGAAGAAAAAAAATCACACATGTACTGGCCAGTCCTTGGAAAAATGTCTCTTCCCTCTGTCAGGATACTAATTTACACATGTTCCAAAGTTGAAGTCAACTGGTTGAAATTAGAAAGACAATTTTTAACAACTGAACAACCCATCAGTGAAAATTATTTGGGTTATTCCAATACCAAATTAAGTCCTATTTATTCTTATTTAAGGTGATGGAGAAATATATGCATTATTAAAATATATGGATTGAGTCTCAGAAATATAGTTTAAAATTTATAATGAAAATCAAGCACTGGATCATAGAATCAGAGAACTTATATTTAGAAGGGAACCTCTGGGCACCAACATTCCCATTTAGGTCATTTGCACTTATCTTGGGTCAGTGGGTGTTATTGTAAATATGGTTTTGTTTTTCTTAAAAAAAAATCCTTGGCAAAAGCAAGGATGCATTTGTTCAGAGGAAGGCAGTACCTCATATTAGGAAAAAAACACGATATAAAAATATCCTTTCATAAGGAATTGGTGTTGATTCAAATTGTGGGTGTACTAACATGAATTTGGGCAAGTTATTTGAATTTTCTGAGCTTATTTCCTCATCTATATGGAGTTCAACTTTTTCTAGTCTCTCTTTTCTATCCCTATTAGTCAAAAGGGCTCAATTTAAGGGTGAGAAAGCATATTCCACTTTTTATTTATTATTTATTTTTTATATCCACTAGTCAATGGAATATTCCTTAAATATTTCTAAGAGTCTCAGGAGTGTCTTACATTAACTCCCAGAAAAATACACTATGTTGACTGCCATGTGGAGTTCATCTTTCTCTTCCACTTTCCACCTCTAATACACATCATCATCACTTCTGGATACCACTGGGCAGTAATGGCCCCTGATGAGCACTGCCTCCCTAATGCCATATTAATCCTGGTGCAGTCTTCAATACACTGCATGCTTCGAGGTGTCAAAGCTATGAAGTGGATTGTAGCCAAGTGGGGATTGAGACTGGCTTACTTCTTGTATTACATAGGATGTTTTTGGTTGCAGATTAATAGAAAATTCAATCCAACCTGGATCAAGCAAGTGGAACTTATTGTCTGCTAGACTGTTCAGTAGAAGTCCAAAGATAAGAAGGCATATGTACCAGTGCACATTAAGTTAGAGTGAGAAACAGAGACCCAAACTAACATCAGCTTAAATGAGCTTTGTTTCTCTCATACACATATAAGGCCAGAAACAGGAAGCCCAGGGCCTCTATCATAACTGTGCCTAACAAAATCTGGAGAAACTTTCATCTTCTTCCAGGTTCCTTCCCACTTACTACTCTGTCATTTCTACTACCAAGGTGTTGGCTAGAGCTTCAATCATCATATCCATGCTTCCAGAACAGGAAGGAGAAAAGGGTAAGGATGTCCATGAACCAGCTGTCTTGTAAAAAGGGCTCCTAGAAGCTGCCACATGACATTTCTGATCATGTTCTGTCAGCCAGAGGTTAGTCATGCAGACATACCAAACTGCAAAGGGAAGATGTCTTTATTCTGAATGGTCACATGCCCAGGACCCTGAGATCATGACCTGAGTCGAAAGCAGAGGTCCAACCCACTGAGCCACCCAAGTGCCCAACAGCTTGGAACTATTGACTGAGTCCCTGGTTTCCATGAAAACAACAAGACCAAATTCATTTTTAAACTAACCCCCAAAATCATGTCTCATGCTGAAACACCAGAATGACAATTTCTGCATTTCTTTGCCCCTGGGAGAGGAGTGAAAGGAAGAGCATCCTTCCACTGTCATTCAGTGAAGAGAAGTTCTATTAAGACAGAACATGAATAGTTGAGACTGGTGTGGTGAGCATCTAGCAACATGGAAACAGAGGAGCCCTGGCTGAATTGATTTGATAATTGCAGTAGTTATTGGATGAAACATTATTTTAATGAAGAAAGAGGCATTTGTTAGTAATTGTAATTTAACTATAATGAGGTTGTAAAAACTTGCATTTTGTTATTGATCTTACAAGGCCTGTGAGTAAGAGAAGAAATGGTTGGAATTATAAGTCAGTTTCTTTTTATTAGATATTTCATTATGGTCTTTTCAGATAAGGCATCGATATTTCCTGGGTTGTTTGAATTTTCTAATCATAGAAAAATTACCGTAGAGCATTTGCAGTATTCTGCCCCCGCTCCTGTAAGAATAGCAGTTATCCTATTGAACAGTAGTAACATCCTTCATATATTAAAGTATACTCTAGATATACTTTAATTAGGTATATCTAAGACTCTTTGATTCAAGTTTATGTACATGTTCACATATGGTGTTGACATGTGTGACATCTAATTGTTAATTGTTTTAAATAACCCGCTGGGATCAATGTGAAAGGACAGCCTCATCTGACAGAATTGACTTTCTAAGATTTTATTTATTTATTTGACAGAGAGAGATCACAAGCAGGCAGAGAGGCAGGCAGAGAGAGAGAGGAGGAAGCAGG